>NC_081144.1:7449185-7751685 GCF_958295425.1 Solea solea
TATTTGTCACATGCATCCTTACACTCATAGGGGGATATAAAGGGGAAAAGGGAAATATATATTTCGAAGCTATATTGAATACTCTATTATGTACAGACTATAAATACAGTATGTAAGCATATATATATATACTAAGTAATGAAGATCTAAGTCTAAACAACATTATAAACAAACAACAGCGAGTAGCAAAAAAAAGTGAGTTAAAGTGACAAATGATGCAGTTTTGGCAGCAGTAGTTCTCAAAGTGACATTGTGCTATTTGTATTGATTATTGTCCATATTGTCCATAGCTATGGTTATTCAGATTCAGCGGTATGCACATAAAAACAGGCTTCACCTCCTGTTCGGTGGATATTTTATTTTATAATGGTAATATAGCAAGATTTAGTTGGGTACATTTTTGATGTCTGCCATAATAATAATGTATATCCGTGTAGAAAACAAACGCCCATCCCTGAGTGAAAATCATTTGTAGCACAGTCACCCTCTCTTTAACTCCACCTCCTACTCTCCCTGATACACACACATCCCATCAGTATTCAGTGCAGCATCAGGCAGCATGATGGTAAGGAGGTGGAAGGCTGTTGTGTTACTTAGATCGACTGTTGCCTTGCTGGTTCTCGCCCTCCCTCTGCTCCTGTTTCTGCCTGGACGGGAAGAAAATGTGGAGTGGAACCAGAACCAGATCCTCCGTTCACCATCGTGCTGCTCTATCTCACAGCCACTGCTGCATTTCTGCAGTTCATTATTTCATAACCACACCATCACAATATGTCTGTCTCCCCCTCCTCCGCTCAGCACTGCCTCTCCCTGTCCATCTCTCCCTCTCCCTCTCTCTCTCTCTCTCTGCCCTTCCCCTGCAGTTTTTTTTCCTGTCTTCACCACACTGTCACCAGGAGGCTTGTGGCAAGAGGCTTGATAGTTACATAACCACTGCAGCAGTGATCGGGACACAGTGTTAAATCACAACTCAACTGTGTGTGTGTGTTATTAATGCTGCCTATTGTGAAATTGACGTTTGTGTGGGGATGAATATGACCGGCCTTTGTTTCTCGCTGCCTCACACTGTTAATCTGTTCTGGAGCACGGAATGTGTTGTCTCTCCATTCAGATGTGAAGCTGTATAAGAGCTGAGAATGGCAACATATATATATATATCTATATATCTATACCTATATACAGTACTGTGCAAAAGTTTTCTGTCTTCTGTGATCAGTGGAATTTGATATATATATATATATATATATATATATATATATATATATATATATATATATATATATATATATATATATATACATACATATACGTATGTATATATATATGTATGTATGTGTATGTATATATATATATGTATATATATATACATATATATATGTATATATATGTTGCCATGATCAACTCTTATACAGCTTCACATCTGAATGGAGATACAACACATTCTGTGCTCCAGAACAGATTAACAGTGTGAGGCAGCGAGACACATTTGTATATAAAACAGTTTCATGCAGCCGTTCTGTGATGACTCCGCCCATGTTGAGGAGGTACTATAGTAATGGAAAACCATACTAAACTGTGTAGAGTTGAGCCGAACTGAGGTGAGGTGTAGTAGAAAAGCTCATATGCTCCCAAGAGCAAAGCTGACATTCACTCATCTTCTCCCACTTTATCCTCCACATGAGGGTCACAGGGGGGCGCTGGTGTCAACCACAGCTGACATAGGGTGATAGGTGAGGTGCACCCCTGGACAGATCACCAGTCCATTATGGGAGGAAACCCAGGTCTTTAAGGTCTCCAAGAGTGCTGATAACTACACCAACCGTGTGGCCAACAAAGCTGACATGAATAAATACTAATGTAATTTAGTGTGACAGAGTGGTATAGTAGCACCTACTAATTTATTAGCACTTGTTTAGTTCTGCAGGTTTTTTATTCATTAAATAAAGTATTGTTCAAACTGAAATTTGGATTTGATTGTTTGATTGAAATACTGGTATGACAAATAATTCTACAGTATATCCTAAAATGTTTATATATAATATATATGTATAATAATTAACCATTAGAACACAGAGCTTTCAGGCTGCTTTTTTCCATTACTATGTTTAAACGTATATACAGAGGCTATAAGAATATATATGCAATATAGAGTGACTTATATCCTTTTTTCTTTAGCACAACCTATAGGCAATCTGGTCCCTCCTCATTTTCACCAACTATATAAACACACCTGAGCAAAAAGTAGTTTAAAAGTAGTTTTAAAAATCGGATTGAATTTGTGAAATTTGGAAATCTGTCACTGGCTCGTTTTTATGAACAAAACAAAAAGCTTCATAACGTGGGATCTGCACAACTATCGCTACTCCCATTTTTTTTGAATGCAATATAACATGAATCCTAACTTTAAAGCCTGAAGATGTGACCTTTAAACACACACTGCAGGATGTGGCACAGATCCATGCCACGTGAGCACTAAGGGTTAAAACATTTCATGTCTGCAGGTTTGATATAGTCTGATCGTACAAATTATTGATCAAAGTGGTGTTTTGACTTGATAATGAGAGCAAGTTATTCACATGAATCCTCCGGAGACTGTGAATACAAAGAGTTTAGTGGCAATCCGTCCAGTATTTGATGATTTATTTCAGTATTACTGACTCCACAGTGAGTGCCCATTAGAAAGAAACGGAAATAATTCATGCGGCTGAATTAAGGTCATCATTTCTACTCAGCTCAGTCCTTAATTAGCAGTGCAGGTGATTATGACTAGGGATTTTTTTTCTCACCATAATGCTCGGAAAAACATTCATATGCTGCCATCTATGATTTAAATCAATGAAGCCATTATGTGCAGGAATATTGTGATGTTTGTAGCTTCTTGTTGTTTTAAGCAGATACAGTTTTGACAGGTATTGAATGATATAATCAGAGAAATGCTGCAGTTCTTCAGTAGCATATTAACCAGTGACAGTGACACTTTACCAATATCACAAGGTTAATTGGTAACAGTCACAGGATGGTCACTTTAAGTTGAGTCTGTTATGACAGCATACATGTGTAGTTTAGTCCATTTTCCTTCAAATTTCTCAGTGACATTGTGTCGTTACTTTACTCACATGCCACTAATGATAATAATAAAATGACTCTTTGTGTGGCCTGTTCTTCTGTGAGCTGAGTAACATCACATCTGGCTGATTCACACATCAGTCACACAAAATAAATATTGATTTTAAATAAACACCCCCGTCTCCCACTCAAAGTGACCCAGCCCACAACACCTCGGGATGTTTTCATGATCAGACAGCGATGTCATCCATGACTCACACACACACACACACACACACTTGTATTCATCTCATATTTGTGATCAGAGATTAAAAGTGACGTCTTGGTGCTGTCGTTTATAAAAGTCACATCTTCTCGAACTGATCTCAGACTATGGTGAAGTGTGTCCCTCGTGTTGTTCACCCTCTGATATGAGTGTTGATATGTAATGTTTTGTCTAGTGCTATTACAATGAAGGGTTAGATTAGATTAGATTAGATTAAATTAGATTAGGTGAGGTGAGGTTAGTTTAGGTTAGGTTACGTCAGGTTAGGTTAGGTTAGATTACATTACATTAGGTTAGGTCAGGTCAGGTCAGGTTAGGTTAGACTAGATTAGGTTAGAGTAGATGAGGTTAGGTTAGATTAGAGTAGATGAGGTTAGGTTAGGTTAGAGTAGATGAGGTGAGGTGAGATTAGGTTAGGTTAGGTTATATTACATTAGGTTAGGTTAGGTTAGACTAGATAAGGTTAGATTAGAGTAGATGAGGTTAGGTTAAATTGGATTAGAGTAGAGTAGAGTAGAGTAGGTGAGGTGAGGTTAGATTACGTTAGGTTAGATTAGATTAGATTAGAGTAGGTTAGGTTAGGTTAGGTTAGTTGAAATGAGGTGAGGTGAGGTTAGGTTAGATTAGATTAGATTAGGTTAGATTAGTTTAGTTGAAATGAGGTGAGGTTAGGTTAAATTAGAACAGCATTTTCATTTCATTGTAAGCATGTGAGCATTGCGTGATATTAGCATTTAGCTCAAGGCATTAACAATCCACCAAATCCTCTCCTTTGTGTGTTGGTGCATGCTTGTACTCAAAGATGTCTCACAAGTGTTGGTGACAGTGCGTCACTGAACCAGTTCTTTTTTGCTTTTGTCTAAAGCGATGGTCACATGGCCATCTTAATGCAGGCCTGGGCTATGTGTGTGTGTGTGTGAAGTCTGCACAAGGCAGCTCCGTCTCCTGGCAACATCCAACCAGCCTGCACCATGAGATGAATCACTTCTCTGTCCTGATGTGTTCAGCTGCTGTCCTGACCCTTTGGCTCTGTCTGTTTCACTCAGGAAGTGACTGACCAGCTCCACACTATGTCCCCAGCCCGTTGCTTCAACTTCTAGCCTCTTCTGTCAACCCTATCCTGGCCTCCATCTTGTCCTCTCTCCTGCCGTTGATCGCTGTCACTCTTCTTACCATATCGCAATGAAAGACCTGTCGCTGTTCCTGTGCTTGTGCTTGTGTTTCCTCCGACCAGAGGAGTTTCTTCTGATAGGGCTTTGACAACTGCGGTAGTCCATTCAGTCAGGAGACTGTGGGCTTGATAATGTGCTGAAGTATAGTTAGTTCGTCTCTCTAAAATCTTCTTACTCTAACAGGCTTACGTGGTTGTTGTGGCTCCCATTCAGTTCTTCCAAAGACTTGTCAACACTGGACTTGTGTGTAAGGAAACTTAGAATCGCCTTGGTTCTCTTTAACGTTGTTAAAAACACTCAACATGTTCATCAAGCACCTGCAGTCTTTAGTTGCGTCACATTGTGTGAGTACATTTCAATATGTAAAAGAAAACAAACTCTGATGTACCTGTGTGCTGTTTCACAGTTAAGTCCTTTCCATCAGTACACTAATTTCAGTTTTGTGTCAACATCTCAGTCCCACTTTTTTGACTCCCTTGTCTCACTCGTCCTAGCCACGTCTTTGCTCCGCTTCCCTCCCCCCTCTAAAGCCATTCAAGTGGCACACTGCAGGATTATCCCTCAGCCTGTGAGACATGCTGGCTTGCTCAGATTTATCGTCCTCTCTATAGGTTCATTTTAGCCACAGAGGTCAGAGCGGCAACACATCTTTAATTCACCGTACCAACAACTCAAAGCAGGAGTCATTGTCATTTTCCGGAGTTGTGCATGATCACACATTTTGGGATTGGGTTTTTTTCTCTTCATAATTTGCAAAGATGGAGCCAACAGTGGTGAGTGAATGTTGTTGATAATGGTTAGTTATTCTGGAATGTGCAAGAACAGTTTGAAGTGTATCTTACTAACAAAGGCTTTAAATTAGAGTTTTGGTCAATTGTTGTAGCCAAATGGTTTTTGCACGGCTCAGCTATTATTTTCATAATTTAACTTTATTAAACACTGTGTAGGCTAGTGTTGAATGAGTTTTCGATTACTATGACTCAATACACAGAGGAACGCCAAGTGTTTTCGCAGTCACTGAAGGTGGATTGACCTGATTAACCGTAGTATTAAGCCCTTTCTCCAGAATACAGAACATACTCTCACATCCCCAACTCTTATCATTCAGATGGGACACATTTGAATCCCCAATCGTGGACCTCAACTCTGTCTAGGGTATCAAACAAGCCTGAGGATATTAACATATTAACAATAGCCCAGGTAATAAACCACTCTGGGTGTCAGCACCAGTGCACTTTTTTGCCTCAGGGTTAGAGGGTGTTTTATTGCTCCAAATGTGTCTAAATCTTAGAGGAAGTATGTGTGTGTGAGTTAAACCTGAGAGTTTTGTTTAACTCTGGCTGCAGGACAAACTGTTGTTGATGTGCGGTGGCTTTTCTGGCAGCATGTCGGCCCTTATCTGGCTTTGATGTCATTAGCCGTTGTAGTCACAGATGCTGAAGCTTATCGGATGACACGGATAATTGGTTGGTCGCTTGACCAACGGTTGCGTATTTGCTCCTTCGAGAAATGCTACTTTATGGGCTACATAATGGTCTTACGTCACATGGTGTCTCTTTTAAGTCTGTCACTGAAAGAAAACACTAGGGGTAAAATAAAGTAAAGTAATGTGAGGTCTGAACAAAGACAAAGACGTTACTCCACAGCATCCATAATGCGACGGCACTTGGTTGCATTACTTGGCTACTACTTACCCCTCTGTGATTTATTTTTGTGCTTTCTACACCAGCTTTTCCTCTTTTTAAAATGCCTATTTGTTTGCCTACTTGATCGAATGTTGTAAATGTAAATGTTGGGGCTGCCCTGCAACAAAATGCCCCACAGGGCTACATTAGGTTGTATTGTATTGTATCATAAATGGTGTCTCACAGTGTTGCTGTGTCTGAGATCTGTTTTATCTGAGAGGTCCTTGTCAATGAGATGACCACAGTCTCTTCACAACAAGAAGCTTCTTTGTTTGGATCCCTATTTGGTCATGGCCTTTCTGTTTTGGAGTTTGCATGTTCTCGTATGTTTTTTTTTTTAATCTGACATTTTTGGGTTGGGGTGTCTTTGTATGTTAGCCCTGTAATGGACTGGTGACCCGTCCAGGGTTTGCCCTGCCACTCAGCTCCCTCTGCCATCCATGACGGATGAGGGGGATGGATGGATAGATTATTACGATTATTTGGGTCAAAATTGAAATCACGATTCTTTCAAATGATTACTCATTGACTTGAACTTGAAACAAATGGAATTCATTGCACTTAAAAAGAGAAAAGTGACTTTGAACACAAACCTTTTGAATGTACCTTAAAATAACTATGAATTATTGAATATTTAATATAATGTTACTCATGCTGCGTGCTAACCCAGGGATTCCACTGAATGTCTGTGTTCTATTTTTGGCAACCGGATGACGAGTGGGACAGGAAGTGGGACAGAATAAAAGCCCCTGTTTTGTAATAATTGTTTTGTTTTGTTTATTTGTATTTCTAATTGTTTGGGGTCATAATCATAATTGGAACACACGCTTCGATTAATTGCACAGCCCTAGTTTGTTGTTGTAGGTTGTCTCTTACTATAAATACAAAAGTCATGCTCATTATTTCCACAGGCAGAATGTCAGTACTAATAGTACAGCTGAGACTTTGCCAGTAGTTCTTCTTCATCTGTGTTCCAAGCTGGTCTGCTGTAGAAACACAGCAGCCTGAGTAAATTTAGACCCTAACCCAGAGTAAATATAAATGGCCCATTCAAAGGCTGTATGATTATATAAAAGTACATATACATTAATTTTCTGCCAAAATGTTGCATGGTGAACCTTTAACTAAGTATTCCACTCATCTTTGTCTATTTCTAGAAATGTCAAAAGAATTCCTTTATGAAAGTATAGATTGAAACAGACACAATAAGATATTCTGTTTGCAAATATTCGTCAGCATAGGGGAGTGACGTATTGATTGGCTAGCTGGAATGTTTTGTTAGCATTTGATTGACAGAAATGGGTCACGTCCCAATTTTGAAGGAGATGACTGACGACTGATGTGTTCTGTGGAAGGTCAGCCAAATGTTAAATATGAAAGTGTGAATAAAGATATACTGTATGATAGAGGATCATATGCAGATATAACGTTCAATTCTTTGTATGTTTCACACACTGTTGACAATATTTGGATTATTTAAAAAAGAAAAATGTATCAGTCCCCAGTATTTTTCTGGGAGATGTTGAATTTGTATTTGTCAGTTGAGTTGATCGACGTCTTTTCCTCACAGTCTCAAAATAGGATTCACCAGAAAAACACTTGATGCGCCCACTGAATAATGTTAAAATATGGTCTTGATCTTTGGTATTTTGTGCTGCCTCTGGTGCAGAGTGCACTCTTGAAATATTCACCCTTTGAAAGCCACGGCTTCACATCCACAGACTAACAGCAGTAATCAAACCCTTTGATTAAAAAAAACCCAGCTCAGTGGAATCAGGTAAAGTTCTGTACTGCAAGTGAAACCAGAACCAGTCACACAGGGTACATTTCCCTGGCTGTGCCCCACACAACACTTTGATTAGTGTGGAAAAAAAAAAACCTGCATGTTGTAAAACTACTGTTCAGGATTCTCATTTTTCTCACAAAGACGATTTTTGTTGTCACGTTGTGGTTGAAGAGAAGTGCAGCCGGTCCTGCTGTAACAGAGTCTGACATAAAAAGAATATTGTTCATGAGTCATTCCAGGGATAAAGGATGTTGCAGATCTGCACGTGACTGCAGATGAGGTTGTAAGAGCAATCACAGAGGACACTGGTAATGTTTGAACAAGAATGCAGACACAAGAGTGCTGAATCTGAAATCTCAGCAAAGCATCTTTCGTCTGCAGTGACCTGTGCTGAGCACTCTTAAAGGTCTAGTGTGTAACATTTATGAGACTTGACAGAAATTAAATGCACGACTCAGGGCTGAACCACTTTGGAATAAATATGTAACTACGATTATTTTGACTGATTGTGAGTGGGAATGGTTTTCATTTGGACAAGATATTAAAAAATGATTACTGTGTGATATCTGTGAGAAACAAAGATGTGTTCTTCCGTCTGTAGAATGTGATGTGTACTGGTCAGGACAACATTTAATCTAAAATGCTCATTTGACACATTTTGGCTTTTAGAAATATTGCGCCTCCTGCAATTTGAAAATTGCAATAGGCTGTACTGCGATTTCGATCAAATTGATTGTTCAGCGCTATTATTGCATGTATTAGTGTACAATTCCTTAAATCGGATGGTTCCCACAAGCCTTAGATTTCTTTACAAAGGTCGTCGTGTGTGTACAGGGGCCTGAACAGACGTGAATATAGCAATTTGAAGTGAAAGCTTACCATGAAACAGCTCCACCTACACAAACCCAATCCATAAACAAAAGAATAAGGAGGAGGAAATGGCAGCGAGACTGGGTGAGAGTTGTGAAAGTCTGTTTACATCCTTTGCAAAGGCCGCCACCAGGAGTTCTCGTTTGTGTGTCCTGTGTTGTATGTGTGCGTACCAGCAGACTCTTCAAGTGATCTCAAGCCTGTTTCCATGGGTACTGCTGTCCTCATTGTCTCTTGACCAAGATAACAGCGCACCATGAACTGGATGCAGTCAGCATGTGCAGAAAGTATGACCTGGCCATAAGATGTAACTTATTCTTACACACTGGACAAGTAATTTAGACATAATCTGGTCACAGTCAACCAAAAACAATTGAGCGGAGTAAACACTACCAGCAAAGCCTCATTTATATTAGGGACATCTACTATATTGCTTTGTCATATTGGTGGTTGCAGTGCAATGAAGATCTCTGTGTCAAGGGAAAAGCATTAGTCATGAGAGCAAAATGGATTAGGCTTCACCGGGGGTTCAATACCAATATAGCGTCAAGCCAGCCTCTTTTCTTTTAACCTTGGTGGTAAGATATCGACCAGACGTCAAGCAAATAAATATAAATCACCTTAAATGCTCGAGGAAATCCAGCAGGAAGTGTGTTCTGTGGTTTTTAGAGAGTAAAACAGTGATTAAATCACGTCATTAAAGGATTTCTGTACAAATGTGCACGTTGGTCTGGTTTTACTCACTAAAACACTACCATTTTAGTGTTGAAATTATACTACGATGTAGTCACACGTTAATTGTGTTTGTGGGCTGCCGAACTTAGTAACACTGCATGCATGTAGTAGCACGTGTGCACAGCGTCATATCGTTCTTCAGGGCAATACGCTATTGCAGTATGTACTGTATGGCAGAGGAGGCTATTTTTATTCCATTATTACAAACGTCTGTAACAGAAACTCTTTCAGTGAAAGGTTTCCTCAAGTGAAAGTGTCTTTAGTATGACACCAAGGCAAGCTTGGCCATGTTTACCTACTAATGTCTGCTGCTCACACTCCCTGTGATGCTTTGTTGCTGCAGTGTCTCACAGTGTTGTTGTTGTTGTTCTTCTTCTTCTTCTTCTTTTTCCAGTGCCTGAGGAACCCAGCTTTGCTACAGAGGACACGTTTTGCCGTTAGAGTGCTTTGCAACATCCAGGACAATGTCTGGCTCCTACGATGAGAGTGCAGGTGTTGACGACACCATGGACAGTTTCTGGGAGGTAAAAGAGATGCTGTCACATCCACCTTCACTCCGTCTCGTACTGAGTCACCACTGAAGCCATGGAAATGAGATTACTGTCATTAAGTCCTTAGAGGGGAATTTATCGCGTAAGTTGTAATGATGTTTCAAAAGGCCACCTCGTCTGATGTTGTTATCCACATCGGAGGTTTCACACACTGCAGAGAAATCAATTTAATTCTGCTTCATCTAAAGGAAGTGAGCTTAGATTTTTGTACGGATTCAAAATGTGTCGAGTAGAGTCATTATTTTTCGAGGAGTCACTAAGTTTCTAGTCAGTTTCTCATCTTTTTGTCAAGCTCGCCAGTGAAGAGACACGTCAGTGGTGTTGACCTTCTCTAATCCACGGTGTTTAATAATTATTTTTGAATTAAAAAAAGGCTTCCTAACAAATTAAACCAATGAATGGGGAGTTGTAGTGTTTCTCTTTTTGATCACAGCGCTAAAAATATAGGACCTGACGCACCAGATGGTTTGAGCCACGTTGTTTGGAGATAATTTGGAAATGGGGCTGGCACTTATAGAATAAACAGGCAGCTGAGCTGATTAACCGTTTATTCATTCATTCATTCATTCATTTGGGAGACAATGTTCTGATGCTATAGCAGCTTACAGTGAAAGTTTTGTTTTAATCACTTCCACCTTCACAGGATAGTCATCATGTATTGATTTGCTGTAAGATTTATAAAATGTACAAAAACTAAAAGTATTCTCTGATTCTATCTTTACTATAATATACACCAGTCAGCCACAACATTTAAACCAGTAATTGGTCCGAAGGGACTGGACCATTTTTGTCCTATAAATCTGCTCACAGGCTACAAGTGAAAAATAGCAATTTTGCATTTTCCCCTGTTTAAATAAAGATTCATATTGAGGCAATTGGCATCAGATTTAAAGAGTTTATTTGAAAGCTACGTTTGTTATTTTTCATTGCTTCGTGACCTGACTTAGTCAAAATACATTTTAATACATTTTAGGTCAGAGTTAGGCATCAACTGGTTATGGTTCAGGTCAGGGATAATGCTTCATTTAGGCTGTCCAAATAAAGTGGAAGTCAATGCAGTGTTCTAAGAATAGCTGCTCAAACCTGTGTCTGTGTGTGTGCATGTGTGGATTTCAGAACCACCGAATTAGTGTTAATGAATTCCTTCAGCACAGAGTCGTCATTGTATCGCGTGTCTTACCCATCGAGACGCAGACAAAGAGCTTCAGTTGCTCCGAGTTGGCATTTCACCACATGCAACTGCCTTTAGCATCATCACAACAACAACAACAACAACACAGCTCAGGTCAGCGTATGGTTTATCAGTGCCAGAAAAATAACACGGGTTGAGAAACAGTGCAGTCCAATGAAGATAATCAACAGTACTGAAACACAAAAGAGCTTATGTGTGTGTGTGCTTCCACAGTATTGTAGGTGTGACTTGGCAGAATTGTCACACAGGCCCAAACTCATACAGTCACACACCTGTCTCGCTGCATCCCTGCGGTTCTCTACGGCTCAAACAGCAACCAACACACACTCGCTCATGTCTGGACCAATCACAGCGCAGCTCTGCAGCCAGCAAATACACCGCCACACACGCTCTTCATGTCTGCATGTAAATGAATGAGGCTGTATCTATGGAACGCCACACACTCTACACTCACAACAACAGCCTATGGTTTCTAATGTTTTTGACTTTATCGTTGCCTAACCCTGAGAATAAGCTCGCTTTACTCCACTTTGCGCACAAACACACTATTATACACACACACACACACTGTTTGAGCCTGCTATTGCATAACTACACATGCACAGGCACGAGCAACCCCCTCTACTACCCTCCCTTTATCATGCACCATGAGCTCACGCCCCCTGCAGACCCTGGAGAGGTGGAGCCAAACAGTCTGCCTGTGCTTTTTTTAAGGCGGCCTCATTTAAGGTGGCAGATTCAAAGAGAAGCCATTGAATGCAGTAGCTGTGAATACTGTGTACGTGTATCTGTGACCTTTTTCTGTCAAAAAACACTGACATTTTTCAGGACCAGTATTCCAGTATAAATGTATATACCAAAAAACACAAAGTTATTAGCATATATATTTTTGATTCACTATAGCAGCTACGTTTATTATGAAAAAAAAGGTCTATTTTGCTTTTCAAATTGGCCTTTGCCTTTTTTATTTTAAACATAAACGTGGAAAAGAAAATGAGACCCCATGTTGAAGACCCCTGTCATATACCATAGGATATTTTTCTTAAATAAAAAACTCTTTTGGCCAGTATGTGTATTTGCAGTATGATATGTGTTGCAAGTCTCTCCCTTTAACACACTTGTGCGTCTCTGTTCTCAGGTGGGGAACTACAAACGTGCTGTCAAGAGATTTGACGATGGCCATCGGCTCTGCAATGACCTTATGGGCTGCCTGCAGGAACGTGCCAAGATAGAAAAATCCTACGGTGATCAATTAACTGCCTGGTCCAAGAGATGGAGACAGCTCATTGAGAAAGGTAAAGCTTTCGGAGAAGACAATAAAAAGCTGAGTCTGTCACTTAGCCAGAGCTCCATTCACACACTTCATTGTTTGCACTCTCCATTAATATTTGCACCTCATTTGACTCCTTTTTCGCCGACGCTCAGGGCCACAGTACGGTTCCGTGGAGAGAGCCTGGTTGGCTGTGATGACCGAGGCAGACAAGGTGAGTGACATGCACCAAGACGTGAAGAACAACCTCGTGAACGAGGACGTGGAGAAGGTGAAGAACTGGCAGAAGGAAGCATATCACAAGCAAATGATCGGCGGCTTCAAGGAGGCCAAGGAGGCGGAGGAGGGCTTCAAGAAGGCTCAGAAGCCGTGGGCCAAAAAGCTCAAGGAGGTGAGAGGCATGAGAACCAAGTCAGTCTTTTGGAAAATAGACAGATAGCTTAGCTTAGCATAGAGCCTCTATCCATCATCCACCATTCAGTCTTTAACACAAACCACCGGGTGTAAGAACAGGTTGTGGTTGTCTGGTGGACTATTTATTGGGCCAGAGTGGATTATTCATCATGCACATCAGCATTCAGAAGCTCAGTCATGATTCCTGGATGTGACATAACAAGTCACAGATCAGACAGACAGATTTTTTTAATCAATCCTACCGAAGTGCAAACCATGTTTTAACTAGGTCAAATCTTTTCTTCCGATGTCAAATTATGAATAAAACAATCACAGAAAGCAGGGATTCAATAAATACATTAACAATTGTTCCTAATGTCATTTTAAGTCATCTTTAAACTGATGTTTTTAAATTAAATTTGAATTCCAGCTGAATCATAGATGACAATGTAATTTCACATTCTGAACAACAGTCTGTTAAAGTAGTAATATTGTAAATACGGACTCGAGTGCCTTAAACCATTGGTATGGCGTTAGATGGTGTTAGAGGTTGAATTTTACATGGTGAACATAAAATTCAGTACCTGTGCCTTGATATTGGGAAACATAAAAATCCAATGTGAGACTGAAACAGTCGCAATCCTGTATGGATTTGTACTGTTTGTACTTATTATTCTAAAGAGCAAATATGGCTCTGGATCTTTTGGTAGATACATTTACAGTGAAGTGATAACAACAACAAAATGTCCAGCTTTGAGATGAGAACGTGTGACTCCCTCCTGTTCCCCTGGTCAAATCAATTCATGTACTTGAAATGATGATGATGGTGGTGTGTGTGTGTGTGTGTGTGTCTGTGTTTGGACGTACAGATGGAGACAGCCAAGAAAGCGTACCACATGGCCTGCAAAGAAGAGAAACTGGCTGCAGCCCGAGAGGCCAACGGAAAGACTGAGGCATCTGTCACACCAGACCAGCAGAAGAAACTCCACGAGAAAGTAGATAAATGCAAACAGGACATGCAGAAGGTGAGAAACCGAGTGAGAAACAAGCAAATAATTGCTGCTGAGAAGATTGTGTTGTTCAGAAAGAAATATCACTTACGCAAATACACACCTTTATTGTACACACATCCATTTTAAAAGCATTATCTTTTCGTACTTTTCTCTACAAACAGACCAGTGTCCTCTTGTAGTCTTATCTTACTGGTCCAGGCTCTCTCTCCCTGCTGCTGCTGCTGCTGCTGCTGCCGCCGCTGCAGCGCTTACTGGTGACTTGGTAGAGGATTAAATTGGTATTGATTAGGTTAATTGATCACTTTTGTATTTGAGAGGTGCATGCGGGGGTGTTTTTAAAAAAAAAACAAATGATATATGGTGTACAAAATATTCACAGCACTATAATGTGGTTTAAAACCCTCAGAAATATGCTATCATACTATGGAGCACATACAATTTAGGAATCTGTCGACTTAGACTTATATCAAGTTCCAAATAAGAATAAATGATTTCATAAAATGGGAAATGTGGTTGTGCGGCTTCCTCCCACAGTCTAAAGACATGCAGATTTGGGCGGTTAGGTAAATTGGTCACTCTAAGTTGACGTAGGTATGAGTGTGAGAGTGAATGGTTGTTTGTTTCTGTGTGGCCCTGCGGTTTACCTCACCTATCGCCCTATGCCGAGACCCTCATGTGGAGGCTAAAGCGCTAGAAGATGGTTGGTGGGTTGGTTGGTTGGAAATATGGTTGTTTTTTAACCACTTTGTTTATCTGCGTTTTCTTTTCTCCGTCGCAGGCTAAAGAAAAGTATGAGAAGTCTCTGGAGGAGCTGAACAAGTGCACCCCACAGTACATGGAGTGCATGGAGCAGGTGTTTGACCAGTGCCAACAGCATGAAGTCAAGAGGCTGACCTTCCTGAAGGAGGCCTTACTGGACATCAAACGCCACCTTAACCTCAGTGAGAACCAAAGGTGAGTCAGGCTGAAGAAGACATATTCATATTTCCTGTATATCTGTAGTACTGTACTGTTCTGTATATCAGAGACATCTCATATGGCATATTGACTTCGTATTAATGCAAGCTGTTTTTGTGTGTGTCCATAATACACACGACATTGAATAATACCAAAAACCTCCCAAACTGTATAATTTTATGTTTTTTTAATTTCAAAATCTAGTGTGTTTTCCCTCCTCATCCCTGAAAACATTTTATGATAATGATTAAAAATGTAATGAAATACTGTATATTTACCCACACAAAAGAAACATGGGGAGTTATATGTAAATATGATATACTCCATTTTTCCTTTTTGGATGTTTCAGCTGTGAGTTTCCTCACATTTTCTGTAAATGTCTGACCATAAATATAATGATCCATACACAAACACCAGCTGAAATTAAAAGCACACACAAACATTACATTACATGCAAAAAACAATACGTTAGGACAGTGTTTTGTATGATCATGTATGACGTAGGTTTTATAGCTTCTTAATATACTTGAATGTCTCTATGACTTTACTTTGCATAGATGTGTCTGATTTTGAATTCTACAAAATGAGTAGGAAATTCCTGTCTTTGATTTGAGCAGTGCACCATAGTCATACATTGTTGACTCCAGGGCTTTACAATGTTGGCTCTCTCTCTCTCTCTCTCAACCTACAACTTTAACCATATTGTATTAGATTCTGATGCCAAATTAGCAGACCATCATCCCCCCTCACCCTCACCCTCCCAGGTCCCTTCTGGCACTTTCACTGTTCCATTTTTGTCTCAGTTATGCCACAATATACAGAGAACTGGAGCGCACGATCCTGTCTGCAAACACTCAAGAAGACCTGAAGTGGTTCAGCAACAACCACGGCCCTGACATGCATATGAACTGGCCTGCGTTTGAGGTAAAAAAACAACAACAACAAAATATCATCAAAAAAAAAAAAAACCTTCTCTATATTTACAACTGCTTCGTATTCTGCTTTCATTTATTGATTTAATTTTCTTTCTCCTTGCCAGGAGTACAACCCAGACCAGGCCAGTGCTCCTCCAAAGAAGAAGAAACCAGACGGAGCCCCACCCACTCCAAGCACTGACCATGTGGCTCCACCTGGTGATCGTAGCAGGTTAGTCCATGTACTACATCAAAAATGTGACGGATGTAAATTTTACATCCGTCACATTCGGTTTAATCGTGAAATTGTATCTTGAATCAAGATAGAGGAGCCTGTCATGACACAATGTTAATTTTGACCATGAGAAAAATATAATAAATAACGTATACACACACTGTATAAGTGTGCAGATATGTAGAATATCAACCTACTTAACCTTTGGTCTTTGGGTCATGTTGCATCAAAGCTTTGCCCTGCTTTGTTTTATCACCTCCAGTGTGAGCAGCTATGATAAGAATCAAGCTTACTCCACTGAATGGTCTGATGACGAGCAGCCCGCTGCTAACTCTGGTAACGAGAACGGTGGGAACGGGAACTCTTTCGAAGAGGATTCCGGCTCTGGGAAAGCCGTCCGTGTACGCGCTCTCTATGACTATGACGGCCAAGAGCCGGACGAGCTTTCCTTCAAAGCAGGTAATGTCAGTGATGTTGTTGTACATCGTGCACTCGTTAATCTATCAATTTATTAACACGTAAAAGGCTGGGGACACTGTAGGCAGGAGTTTTTAGGATTATGACGACAAGTTGTAGCGTCACACGTGGTCAAAAAGCCCCAGCGCTTCTAAAGCTCCCTTTCCTCTTCAGATAAAAGCAGTGATTAGTTAATAATGGCCACATGGAAAAACAAATTGCAGGCACTTGCCACCAATTAACACTAGCTGTTGACGAAATTGTCTAAAAAAAGTACTTCAGAGGCCCCCGCAGTGACACAACAAGCTATTTGAAGACAAGCAGTGCATGGAAAAATAACCGAGCAGGGATCCACAGCTGTGTTTCTACATCTGGTTTCCTCGTGCTCCTTTTTAACCTCACAGGTGTGTTTAGACGCATTTAGGTCTGCCAACAACTGGGGGCTGTCTTTAAAGACCTTTTATATCTTCATGCAAATTCTGAAATGTAACGGTTACCCTATGAAGTTTTCTCTGCAAATAGCAAGACTTGTTTGCATACTGTATGTTTCTGTGTTACTCGACTTACTTTCTGCGTGATTCCCTGAGGCTTAATAAACATGTCCAGTACATTCCTTTCCTCAGAAAACATTTGCAAATGTTCCTTTTACATCTATTCTTTGTGAGAACTGTCTACTATGCATTTTCTTATAGTATATTATTGCTGTCTCTTGTTGACCAGTGGAATCATGTAGACACAAGGCAGAGGTTTGCCACCCAGCTGTGCCTGGGTGTGTCCATTTGCATCCTCATGTATATGAACAAATGAAACAAAAAAAAGGCTGACTAGTGGTTAGAAACACCCTGGAGGTTCCTTTTATTTACTCTGCCTCCATTAAGAAGTCGTCAGTGTTGAGTGCTATCTTGATACTTGGTTTTAACTCCAGCATGTCTAAACAGTTGAACCTAACTAAGTAAAAAAGTAGCTTGTTTAAAATGTACTAGGAGTAAATGTTTCTAAGTTACTTTTTTAACAAGGTTGGGATTCTTTCTTGTGTTTTGCAAAAAGGACAAGGGGAAACAAATCTCACATGAATTGTATTTAATTAAAGGCAATCCTTTTAAAATCAAATTAAAGTGCTGACAAATTAAAATATGTAACATATAATGTAACAGTCAAAATAGGTCAAAGGTCACAAATGCTTTAACTTTCACACTCACTCAGGGACCTTAATTAACATCAATTCACCTGTCATCATACACATGTCTGTCCTCATCATTCACCTGTCCTCATCATACACATGTCTTTCCTCATCATTCACCTGTCCACATCATTCACCTGTCCTCATCATTCACCTGTCTGTCCTCATCATTCACCTGTCTGTCCTCATCATTCACCTGTACACATCATATACATGTCGACATCTTTCACCTGTCCACATCATTCACCTGTCCTCATCATTCACCTGTCCTCATCATTCACCTGTCTGTCCTCAGCATTCACTTGTCTGTCCTCATCATTCACCTGTCCGCATCATACACCTGTCTGTCCTCATCATTCACCTGTCTGTCCTCACCATTCACCTGTCTGTCCTCATCATTCACCTGTCCCGTGCGTGAATTAAATTGTTTTACTCAGTAACCAATGTGATTTAAAAACGTAGAGAAGTACAACACTTCCAAAACAACATACTTAAGAAAAAGTAAAATTACAAATTAAAAAAAATCACTTTAAAAAGTACAAGTACACAAAAAACCTACCTAATTACAGTAACGCGAGTAAATGTAATCCATTACTTTCCACCTCTGATGATGTTACAATCAATGTTTGACACAAGTTGAGTAAGGCGTGATGTCTCCTTCACAGGTGATGAGCTGACCAAGACTGAGGACGAAGACGAGCAAGGCTGGTGTAGAGGGCGTTTGGACAACGGCCAAGAGGGACTGTACCCGGCCAATTACGTCGAGCCTATCTAGTAACGTTACTGGACAAGGACAAGCCATTGGAGGCAGCTTGAACTGTCCCGTCCAATTGCACCGCACATAGCCAGAGACTTAAGAGCAACACATCCCTTGCCCAACAGATGCGCCAAGCAGTCTTGCCTAAATAAAAACTTAGTAACCTAAAAGACAATATATCAGTATTAGATATTTTATCCAACATTTGAGGTGGGTGGAATTACACATTTAAAAAAAAAAAAAAAAAAAAATACAAGAGCAGCAGTTATTCCAGTGTATACACACACGGCTACAACATCAAGACAGTGCAGGAACACATTGCTTCTCTGTGTATCTGTATTCAACATATAATGCAGCTTGTTTAAACTTGCAGTATACTGCAGTCTGTTCTCTTGTGAAAAATGGGACGATAATATAATCAATTAAACCCATTCGACAAAGATGAGCTTCTCTAACCTGCATTGTGTATATACAGTGTGACGCCATTTTGTGTAGCATTTTTAATGCTGTGTGTGGTCACTTGTCATTCTTACTTCAGGAATGCTGTGTAGTGTTAAAAGTTTCACAGACAGCACCCTCTGTTTCTCTCTTTCTTTCTTTCCTTGTTTCTTTTCTCCCTTTCTTTTTGTTTTTCTTTGTGATTTGGTCCAACCTCTTTTCCGGTGTGTGCAGTGTGTTTTTAACTGTTTCTAATGTTGCATAGCAGCATGTGCTATGCAACAACTTGCATTCCCTGAATCCTGCAGCCTTGTGTGGGCTACAACCTGATGCAACACTTCAACTACAAAATGCAGAGGTCACTTTTTAGCATCACATGCTTCTGGACATGCACATGCTTCCGTTTTCATGTGAGGAAGCTTGTCGATGAACTGATTTTATCAGTTTGTATTGTATTTTTCTTAGCATCACAAATCATTTACCGGTATCATCTTCATGCGCTTCATGGAAAGGATACAGTTTCGGCAGAAGCTTTCATTTTTGCCTCAGTAAATCAGGTCTCAATTAACTCCACTACTGCTAACAAGAAATGCAAGTGAAAGGTTCCCGCTGAGTGAAGCTGGATCAAGTCATCTTTTTTTAAGGGTGCCACCGCAGTAGGAGAGGAGGGTTTTGAACAATGCCTGTGCTGGGCACTTTTCTTCCAGAGCGAGGGCCAATGGAGGCGTGTCAATGTGTTTCTGTACAACAGACTGTTGTCTGAAGATTGAAGCCTCTTCAACAGGACATGAATGTACTAGTGTTTGGGCTTGAAAGGGGTCATGTTGTCTCAACATGGTTCTCCACTCCACTGTCATTTAAGGCCCTAACTTGCAAAAAGCACTAGTTTTGTGGCCCGTTTCCCTGCTGAGCCAAAGAATGACCCAGTACCATCAACTATCTCTCTCTCTCTCTCTCTCGCTCTCTCTCTCCATGCAATAAACCTCACATATCACATTAGGAAACAGCTTCAGTGAAGATCAGCTTGTAGCTGCCTCCCAGTCCACCCAAGCTTCATTTGTCTGCAAAACACTACGCAGTGACACAGGGAAAACATTTGTCACCAGTACTGCACGGCACGTTTAGATGACGCTTATATACCGTTAGGTTTAGTCTTCAACTTGCTCTACAGACACGAGCAGGAATTGGCACTTATCAGAGTTGTCTGTCTGGCCACATGTTCAATCTAAATCTCGGATTAGACAAGAGCGATACGCCTTTTAGAAATTAGCCGTTGTGGAGGATAAAGTTTTGAAGTGGACCACCGGCAGTCCGATGTGTTTAGCTCTGTGTCTGGAACAGGATTGGACAGGTTTGGGTCTCACACATGAGGAGAAACACATCACCAGCTCACAAGTTGTGTCTTAGAGTAAAGCTGTCCAGCATCGCAAAAAGGACTCTGGTCATCAAACTGTCCCACCTCCTAAATGCACACACACACACACACAGATTTATACACATTCATAAAATCACACATTGTACACAAAACATGCAAGATCAAACCACCTAATCAGGTTAATTATTAGGGGAAACATCATCGTCATCCAGTGTGTATGAGTTGTGTAAATGTAACAGAAAAGAAAAAATATATATATATATATATAAAAAAAAATGCAAGTGATGGACTATTAAGACAAAAATGTAGTGTTATACATGTAAATGTGTTTCATTTAAATGACAGCAATGGAAAACATATTAAGTAATAGGTACCATATCGTATGAATTTCATTGCAATGGAATTGTCAGTGTATTATAAAAGCGTGACGTTATCCCACGCTGTCAGATTTGTATATGATGATGTAATTTAAAGATTATATTCTATTGTAACTGTACAACTGTGTTGAGTTGGAAAATGAGACCTAACCATGTTGAGGCAGTAAAAAGATGTACATGTAAATGCTTTTTTATGTTGATGATCTCTTCCTTATGCACACGGGGGACAGCGGCTCACGTTGTGGAAACCCTATTAGCGGTCTTACTCTAGAAGATGTGTGTTCATAGTTAGTGATGTACTTTTATCTCCTAACTGGTGTAGTACCTGTTCATCTTGATGTAACAAAAAAAAGTTTATTTCAAAATATGCATAAACATGATGGTCGCAGATAATATCAGTGATAGTGATGACAAAACCTGAAGCCAATTTGTTGTGATGGTGTCAATATTGCGATATTGGTCTGAAAGGGAAATAAGTTTGTTGAAAAAGTTAGTGTCCGTGTGTTTTTTGTATGGAGTACACGTGTGATTTAGAAGTGTTGCATTAAGTTTGTCAACTCTACTTTCAAATGGACAACACCCGGTAATAGTTTGCCACTTTATTAAAACATAAACCCAAAGAATGAAAAGTGTAGAAAGAAATTCACTTACTATAGAATCGGTTTTTGACACCTGGGAATAATAGCATGTCATTATTTTAAGTAGAAAGAGAAAAGATACCAGTCTTTATAAGTAAATAAATAAATACAGGTAAATAAATAGCTGGCGTCAGCCACCACTTAGCTTAACAAAATAAGGTCGGAAAACAAACATACTCTGGTCAAAAGTAATGAAATGTACCTTTTAATCCTTTGAATATCTGCATTTCCAGATCCTCTGCTAAGTTAAGACAACTTCCTCCAGTACTAAGTGTACAGACAAGTATCTGCTAATCTAAAAAAAGCATATTTCTTTGGAACTTTTAATAGACAGAAGACATTTGAGAAACCGTACATCACACCAGAGTTAAAAACGTGAGTGCTCGAGACAACAAAGATATAAGATATATAACAAATAAGATATATAACTCCATTATAAAGTAAAGCGAAAATTGTCATAGGCAGGAATGCACGTTTCTGTATAGGCAGACTTTACAATTAACATGAAACTTCAAATAAAATATATTGATCTACTATCTATATTGATATTATCATCTGTATGTCCAGCATATCTTTGGGTTGTTGGCCGTCAGCTCACTCTGTTCTGAACGACTGGTCCTGTTCATCATACGGGTTTGACGAACTGGTAGACCAGTCTGCGGGACACGTCGGGCTTTCGAATGATTCCCTTTTTGTAGTACTGGCGTATAGAGCGACTCAGTTTGTCATAGTTCATAGCTGGACGATTCTTTCTGATGCCCCATAGCCGGGCCACGTGAGCCGAGTCCTCTATTTTGAAAATTCCTTGAGACAGAAGACAGAAAGATGTGCTCAGTCTGGATGTTTGGCCCCAGTCAGGCTGTACAGTGATCTCCAAAGTTGACTGTCCTGATTATCAAACTAGCATCGAGCTCTTTCACAGAATAATATTCCAAGTTTCCTTTCACTCGGTGCTACTACAGGTGGCTTAAAGGTAACAAAGTGTCACAAACATGTAGCAAGGATGGACCGTTTGCACAGCGGCCATTTTGTCAGGTCACAGTCGGAAGAGCAGGTGTGTAAATAATGAAATGAATGTGGGCTGAGTTCCATTTCGCTTCTTTAGTTTCGGGTTGCATGTTGGTTAACTGCCACACCGTCAAATCGTCGAATCAAATTAATTCTATTAGTCAAGCACCAAATCACTACATAGTAAAACCTGCAGCTTCGAAAGAAAACGGTTATTTGATTTAAATGTTTGTCTTTCAAAGTGAACACCTCTTATTTAGAGATCAAGGCGAGAAAGAAGAGTGTTTTAATAAGATATTTAAATTAATATCTTATTAAAACACTTAAATTAAGTCATGTGTACATGAAGGAACAGTCATTCAGGTCCATGTAATTATGAGGGACACAAATAGGCCTACATGTGCCAATAGTGTTTTTTTTTGTTGGTGTTTTTCTATATATAAAACTGTTATCTTCATTGTATATGTTTTGCGGCTCCAGATGAATTATATTCAAAAATGGCTCTTCTGATACTAGAGGTTGCAGATCCCTGGTCTCGACTGATGTGAACCAAACAGAGCCATCGTTGATGTGGTCCGTAAAACCTGTGCAGCTGTGCAAAGGCTCCCTTACATGAACGTTGTTTGTACTCATGGTAAGAGTATCCATCTCCACATGCAGCTATGTTTCACTGTGACCTTACCTTTCTCTTTGTTGAGCCAGCGGATGCAGCGGCTGTAGTTGTGTGGTTTGAGGAGCAGCTCTTGAAGGAACTGCCACAGGTGGATGGGCTGGCTGGGGTAGTGGCACATCACATCTTTCCATGATTCATCATCTGCAGCTGCTGACATAGAAGAGATTTTACTATGGGTTGGTTTCAAACTTCACTTATCTTTAACTCAGCGTTGCAATCATTGCAGCTAGTTGGAAAAAGAAGAACTTACTAGATTTGCTCTCCTCTGGTGGGCAGCGCTCCTTCATTGCTACAGCTAAAGAAAAAAAAAATCAAATCAGATTTGATTTGGCTACAGTTTTCCACTCAAGTGTCCCTCTCTAATATGCTTAAATTATAGTAGAATTAAAGATCCACACTCTAAATTTGGTTGTTTGTCTCTATGTGTGTGAAAATACTAATGAGTAGCATCCTAAATGTCACACACTGAACCTTTAATGTGGGGTTTGTTACTTTGTCATTTTCCTGTCATTCTTACTTGATCTCCAGATGTCCAGATGAGCATAGAGGATGTCTCCAAATTGCAGGGAGCGTTGTCTGAAGTCTGCTTCTGCCATGGAGCACAGATCCTTCCCAGTCAGCTCGTGAAACATTGTGCTGATCTGTGGCAGCCGATACAGGTGCTCAGTCCAGAGCAGCCACTTCTGCACGTGCACACAGCTCCAGTCTAATGGATCTGGAGAGGAGAACGTAGAGAGACGAGGTATTTCCTGAATCATCGACTGTATTGAATTGAATTGGAAAAAAAAACGAAATAATATCCGATTGTTCGTTCGTTCATTTTTAGCCACTTTTTCCACAAGCCAAGCTGACATTAGGCGCAGGTCGGGATACACCCTGTCACCAGTCCATCTACTAACTAAACTAACAGAAAACAGAAAACCGTTCAGAATTGATTCTGTGTCTGAAAGGAGTAAGATCATTTAGTTTTAGAAAACTGGCAACCTGACCAGAGTGCACCCTGCCTTTTGCCCTATGTCAGCAGGGATTGGCACCAGCGCTACCTGCGACCCTCATGTGGAGATAAAGCGGTATAAGATGGATGGATGGATGGTTTGATGAAGAGTGGGTTGGTGGATCTTTGGAATTGGTCTTACAAAACCAAACGACGGTAAATGTAGGATCCTGCTTACAGTTCATATTGTTGTAAACTCAGATCCCCCCCAATGCTTCAGATGTTTAATATGAGCTGGAGTATAGTCAAACTGTCGTGTGCTAAAATGTCAGGGAAAGACCGCCCTCATATAGGTAAATACTCATGCACTGCATTTACTGTACATCTTAACGCTATAGGTGACTCAGTTCATAATAAGTGAAGATCATCTTGAGTAAACAGAAGTGTTTGCCTAAGGTGTGTTGTGCCTCAAATGCTAACCAGGTGTCAGTTGTATTTAATGTCAAGAAGTGATAGCTTACAACTTCTGCCAAATGCTAATGCATTTTTCAATGTCAATGTCTGGGATAAAAATGACACCGGCCTGTTGTACTCTGTGTTACCTGCTGTGATGTTGAGCAGCTTGCAGGCTGTGTCCACATCTTTCAGCACCTCTCCCATCACCATGGTCTGGACTTGCTCCAGACAGCGCTCCTCCACCCGGTCCTCCACTTCAGAGGAGGAGGAATCCTGAGCTTGGCTGGGTGCAGGTGGGCTGGGCTCCAGAGTCCTGGAGGGAGGGGTGGCAGACGCGGGGGTCTGTGTGACTCCCAGCACCCAGGGGTTCTCCTCCATGACTAATCGGTCGTAGCAGGGGAGGTAAACCCCCGGCCAGCTGAGCTCAGGGAGCCCCAACATACTGCGGGGCGGTTTGATGTCCTCTGTGTCATCCAACCAGGCTTCCCTCAGGTTAGGATGTGGGTAACAGAAGCAAAGAGGCGAGTGTGCGGTGCAACCTGTGTGTTCACAACCTGGACTCCCCATGCTCAGGCTCCTTTAACACTGAAAGGAGAAAGAAATGTTTTGTTCACAGGTGTCATTTACATCCATTTGAACAGTGACATTGACAGTGTGGTAATGATGCTGTGCTGGAAACCATACCCAAATGCCCAATATTTAGACAGCAGGAATCCCAAAGTAAACATGACATTTGTTCTGTAATATTTACTGAGCTGCAACTTTCTGTGAAACAAGGAATCATTTATTCCACCTAAGCCAAGTGGAGTCTTTGTGACAGCTCAATAAAGTCAAACCCCCTGCAAGAACTTTAACTGCAAACATTAGCCTCTTTTTAACCAGCATCTATGAAATGAATTAGAGATTTTCTTATGAATCTCTTCGTTTGTAAATACTGAGGTCAGGATAACCGGGGCTGAAAATGTAATCATTATCAGTTCCACTTTTTAGATCACAAAAACAGAAAAACTAAGAGTTTGGATGTTATCACAATCAACAACCATGCCTTTGAATAATATCATAATATCATCAGGCCATGAAGATGGATCATGAGTGTATTCGAAGAAAAAAAAAAAAAGCATTATAAAATGTAGCATTAAGTGAGGGACACAAAAAATGAGAATAGTTCACCAGCCTGGGAGTGCTGCTATTATTATAATAATATTAATAATAAATTGTATATAACTAAAACAGTGTGTCAGTATATAAAATACTTTTATATAATCGTGTACCTTCAAAGACAAAATAAAAAGAAAGGTGTAAGAAAGTGAGGAAAAAAAAGTAGTATATTGCACAATATGTTGATTTTAAGGCTAATATATTGACAAGGGGAAAATTGCCTTAGTGTGAGATCTTGTATCACTGTATCACACTGTGTTCACACAGGACACCTTGTGTTTAATGTTGTTCACAGATTGTCATTTAGTCAACAGTGATTATAAATAATAGGGCAAATAGCAGAGTGAACAATCAGGTTACCTGTCTTTTATTCAAAACACTTCACACAGTGTGAAGTGGTTTTCTTTTAAAAATAAATTTTTTTTCTTTCTTTTTTTTTTAAATGTTCAGCATCTTTATAGTCATGATAACTCGACGTCAGTGCACAGTTGAAGTGTGTGAAGTGGGAGCGTGGTCTGAATACCAGCACACACATGGTCCATGTTTCTGCAATGTTTTCCCTTGCCTACAGGCATGAGCAGTTAAAATGTTAAGCACTGCCAAAAACTTGCTCATCTAGGTTACGCTTGCTCAGTGGAACAAACAATTGCTCTCCATCTCTCTCTCTCTAATGAAGTCAAGCATATGACTGTATATACAGAATATACAGACTGTGTTTGACACAGTTAGATTGTAGTCAGACAGACATGAGAGAGGATTTTTGGGGTTACCCACATTTATCAACCAAAGACTAATACTGTAGTAGAAAGTCAAATATGTACACATTTACAATTTATTTAGGTTTTTCACTTGTGTATTTTTATTTTACATGAAATAACATGAGATACATGTTACTAATCACATTAATAATGTTTCCTCTCTGTTTAAGTGTCCATGTGAGCCAAGGTCAGCCAGCATCAAGGGAGAAACAGGTAAACATTATTTACACCACGTGTGTCTCTCTTACATTGTATATTATATACTCCATAATATACATCTAGAGCTGAAACAATTACTCGATTACTAAATGAAACGTCAACTATTTGATAATCGACTCATCGGTTTGAAGCTTTTTTCACGAGTTAAACAAGATTTCTGATTGTTGTAGCTTCTCAAATGTGAATCTTTTCTTCATTTCTTTGCTCCACATAACAGGAATCATTAAAACGGAAAACAAGACATTGTTTAACGTTTTCTGACATTTTATGGACCAAACGATTACTCGATTAATGGAGAAAATAATCGATTGTTGTAGCTCTATATGAATCCATCACATATCATATAATGTATACTGTATGACTGTAAAACTCTCAGGGCACTGCCAGCTCACTCAAATTCCGTGATCATTGGCATTTAATTTGGTATGCTGTGACAGGAAGTTGGTCTTCTAATATTATGAGAATGAACATAATGAGAGTAAAGGTTGTTGTACATGAGATAATACAGCAGACGTGTCATTAAACTCAAAAGCGAGCAACACATTCTCTATGCTACCATGCTTTCTTTCATTTAAGTTCTGTTACACCTGTCCTATGAGGATCATTTTACAAAAGGTCACCTGACAGACCCAGCATTTTATAATATTTGGAAGCTCATTGTGAAATCCAGTCTTACCTCGTCAGTGTTTGGTGGAAGTGGATTCAGTAGCTTTCCCAGTGCTGAAGATTCTTCTCAGCTCAGGCATGGACTTACTTTCGTCCAGGTGCACTGGAGACTGTCCCCCTTTCCCTCAGTTGAGGTTCTGATGGATGCAGTTTCTTGTCTCCTACCTCAGCACTCAGAGCTGTTTCCCCTTCAGTCCAATTTCAGCCACTGAGACACTGGTGATTGACTTGTCGCAGTGGCAAGTGTTTGACTCATTTGGGATACAGAGCACCTTTGTGACATATCAATTCTGAAAGACAGGGTGTGTCTTAGTCAGGGAGTTTGCTGTAAGTCCCTACTTAATAATGACTTGGGGCAGTATTCACACAGTGAGTTCCTTAAGTCAACAAACTTGGTGAGTCTCAACAGACCGGATCTTAACAGCCCCAGGCGAAGCTGTGAGAACACCTATAGTTTTTTTGGGGTGTCATTTTGTTGATGAGGATTTTATTCAAACTTGTAAACTCAAAATACTGAATCTGATATAACAAGGTAACTGAGTCAAAGTTTACCATTCAGTGTGAGAGGTGAGGGATCATTCTAACCCATCCATCTTGACCAAGATTATTATACAGTTTGTGGTTTAGGATCTAAACCATTGTTGTCCATGAATTATCAGTAAAATATTCCCAAAAAAACCCCGAAAACAATGGTTAGAGTTGTTATCAACGATGGAGCACTTTTAGAAAAGTTGAACAACAACATGGTGCCAATACACGAGTTAGAGAGGGAGCGAGAAAGTGAGCGTGAGTAAATATTTGCTTGAGCTAAACAGTGATGTTTCTGCGGTTGAGGTGTAATATTCCAAAGAGCTGCTGCCCGTGTATACACCCACATAAACCATCTTTCAAGGCCTGTGTGACAATGGTGGAATTACAGCTGTAGAAAGTGAAGGTGCTCTCAACCGATACCTTTAAGATCGGATTGAGCAAGTTTAAAAAGAGCACAGAACCTGAAACACCAAGCTTCGAATTCTGCTGTTTTTTTTTTTTTTTAAATCTGATGCACCTTTACAAACACATTATTCATCAGCTAATCTTGTACTTACTACACTCACTTCATATTTCTTTTTACATCGTTGGGACACGTTTACTCGTAAAAATACTCCCTCAGGCTAGGTCAGACTGCTGCTGGAGAGAAAGACGAACATAACGGACCCTAAAAATATGGTGGGGCTTCTCGTACATATCACTTGAGCCCTCAAATGCATGCATGGCACACGAAAATGGTCAAAATGAATGCTTTCTAAGTTATATATAGTATACCCAATAAATGTGTCATTTGTTAACTGGAACATAGAAAATATGTGTGCATTTATTTACATTCAGTAATGAGTACTCATGTTGTTGCTTCTGATCTGTGCAGGATCGACGTTGCCTGCCTTTGATCTGCCTGGAAAAGCTGCAGAAAAAGGTATGTCCTTTGATGTATGAGTTGTTGAAATTGTCAGAAAGATGTCGACAATAGTGACTGCAGATACTGATGTGATCATGTAATAATGCAAGAAAAAGAAAGCAGTAAAACAATAGGTGGGATTTCGAATATATAATTAAATATGACAGATTTAAAAATAAGAAACGACTGTGGCATGCGATTTAAGAAACTAAAAGCACTTGTAGGTATAACTTGTGTAGATATGACAAAGTCAAAGCATAACTGCCTGTGTGAGGGTATATGAGGGTTGGTGCAATCTTTCTTCTTCAAATCTCAGTCCCAAGATGTGTGAACTATGAAGCTGCTATACAAACATGACGTCCAAGATTTCAAGTTTTAAGTGATAATTTAATCATACAAACATTCATCAGACATCCATAAGGAAAACAGGCTTTCATTTGTTCATCTGTTTGCACTTCCTCACTTGCATAAATGTGCTGTTTCAATAGTCTAATGCCAACTGATTCATTCTGCAATCTGGCCTGAAGAGACTTTAAAAACATTACACTAAAAACTAAATGTAATCAGCACTTGATGAATTGACAGTGACAGTTGGGAGGAACACGTAGTATTTTAAATTTTGCACAGAAAAACAACATCTTGTGAAACAACAGAGACCCAAAGATTCTTGCATCAGCTGGTATCATCGTGGTGTCAAAGCTCTGTAACCCTGGGGCTTTTTGTGTTAGCACCTCAGTAAAAAGGGTGTTCACCTGACAAGGTGGTCAAACTCACTGGCTCTGGATGACAGATAAAAATCACAGAGATGTTAAAGCCCTCAGGGCTTAACTGTATTTGTGGGTGGCACACGCAGACCAGAGAATGGAGGTTACAATGACCCCAGCCTGTTAAAAGGTAAACCACTAAACAATTCCTACGGAAAAAACGTGGTATTGTGGTTAGATTTTAATGTGATGTTTTTTTTAGTTTGCATTTGAAATGATGTAACATAATATAATCGCATGCATAGATCTGGAAGTCCAGTGTACGTATGTGAGTAGAATCTTTGGGTAAATTAATACATTTCCAAAAAACTTTAACCTTTACTACATTCATTAAATAAATTCAACTTTAATATGAGAAGAGATTCAGAGCAGGGCACCAGAAATATTTCATTTATTATGTGAAGTTTTGTCTTACACACTTTCAATTTGGCTTAAATTCAGTATTTTATTCTTGTTGCTGTTTTTTTGTTTTTTGTTTTTTAATCGAAGCAGACAAAACTAGACTATATCTGATTTTAAGACAACGACGGGGGAAATCTATAATACTGCATTATAGCTAGAAATGAATACTCTGCTAATAGTGTTATATTTCAAAAATATGTATTTTCAAGTGTCAGCAGAGACTGATGTATACCAAATCAAGTTCAAGTTGGCTCTTAATTGTAGCTGACTAGACGACAGGAGCCCTATTGTCAAATAAAAACTCATGTTTCTTAGATCTTCATGTTTTCTTAGGAGTAATAGCTGACTCCCTCCACTGGAGGGTCACGGTCTTGCATCTACGTTACAGTTCAGCGACAGCATTGTTTTTACTTATCATTATGAACAAGCTCTGTTGGGAAAAAACAAATACAAACTGACTTTTATGAGCCATAGATACATTTCTGGAGGATGAGACAGCTTCCCCTCTCAAAAAAGCCCCAAAAAACAAAAAAAACAAAACAAGTGTAATCTAAACAATTCCAATGAAGTAAATGATGATATTGAATGGTTTGTTTAAGCGATATAATTATATTTAGTTCAAGGAAACTTATTCGGAAACCTAATCAATACATTGAGAATCAGAGAGAATCAGTTGGCAAAACAAAATGGCTTTTCCTCCAAATTCTTTCAGGTGCACAATGCACACACACACGCACACACTAAGTTTCACAAGTACACCCAACTGTCATAATTGTTTCATATTCACTCTGACAACTGAAAAAAAAATTAGAAAATAAATTGTCACTCAAAACACTCATAGCACTCATTTTAACTTAGCATTCACACGTGCATACAGTGGGAGTGGGATGTTAGTCAAGCTGCACGTTGGGAGCGTTGACCTCTGGTTTCTCAGAGAGCTGCTGGAATTTGCATAAAGTCTTTTTTGGATCTCCGTGCTTTCCCACAGCTACTGCCTCTTCAGGGTGTGACAGACTCCAGAAGTCCAGTTTGGTGCTGCTGTACTATGACAAGTCCCATGACCTAAGAGTGCCCAAAAGGATAGGACTCCTGTATACCCTGTAAGGAAGGGGCATTATTATATATACATAGGATGTGAAGACAATTTCAGTGTCTCGTATTTGTACTCAGTGCTATAGCAGAGCTTTTGTTATATGTGCAGCCAAAACTATAGATGTAACGCTGAAATGAAAATGAAATCAGCAACTACTTATAATCTACTGGTCAGTTTTCACACAAACATTTAATGAAAAAACGAAAATGGAAAATGATTTTACACTGATGTTCAGGCAAAACAAGCCATTCAAGATGTTGTCTTTGTCTATAGCTGAATTTTATTTTCTGACCATTTACAGTTATTTGACTGACTGACCCCCATTTGTTTACACTAAAAATGAACACACTGCAGATTTAACCACTTTGGAAATGTTGATAATGCTGACTAGCACTAAAATTTAACTTTTATTAGTTGACATTTTTTTTTTTAAATCTTATCCACTGGTTCCGTAATTTGGTCTGGGAAGAAAAATATCTACAGCAGGTGGAAAATTGTGTGCAGACATTTGTGGCCCTCTCGGCTTGGTTTTGAAATGTACTGTAACTCAACAGCGCACATGCAACACAAATTAGTTTTAGGTTCCGTAATTCTAATTAAATTAACCCCCAACCCTTATTCAAGGTTAGAGGCTTGCACCACCATGACTGTGTCTTACCTGGTTATAAGAGACTAGTGAGAGATTGCTTTGTAGACTGTTTGCTACTATATCCACAGAGTTGTGTGACAGTCCATTCTGATCTTGCTGTAGCTGGTTTGGGCTTCCCTGCCAATGTTCCTCTGCAACCATATGACCGCTGTCGTCATGGAGGCCATTGTTGTTGCTGTTGGGGCACTTGCTTTTCTCTGGTGAGGCAAACGGGTTGTAGTCTCCTTCCAGGCTGCGGTGAGGCTGGGTGTTGAACTCAGCTTGGAAAGAAGAAAGCTGCTGTGTGACGCCAAGGAGGCCTCCAACCTCCACACTCAGGATCACCCAGATTACATCTGTCAAGAGAAACATGTTGAAATTTAAACATCCACCAACAGTGTTCTGCAAAAAGAAGTGAAATTTAACAACTATAATAATCAACTCATGCATTTACTGATTAATTATTGCAGTCTGTTCTTCATCATACAGTCTCTACAGGTGTTAAGGTTGCTGTCCTCACCTCCATAGTAAAGTCCTGTAGCTGTGCACATTCTCCACTGACCCTGATACATGCCAGGAGAAACAGGGCTCTGCATCTGTACACTGACATCAGCCATTTCCTGGGGGTCTAAAGACCTCACCATCACCATGTTTACATGACCAAACTGATCACCTCCAACATACTTCAGACAAACCCCAGGAGGCCATGACTCTGCACCTGGAAGACATAGACAACCATACTGAGTAAGGTATGACATGTAAGTGCAAATATTTTCTGTTTACAAGATCTGAAATGAGTTATATTAGTCCAGCAGACATACCTGTGTTCTGTACCCTCCAGGTCTTTGTGAAAGATGTATCAGGTGGAACGGACTCACCCTCACCAATTGTCACATCCTTCACAAGTGACATGCACGGTGCACTAATGTTGGGACTCTCAAAGTCATAGTAGGCTCCTATGGCTGCCTGTAAATTCCTGGGACAACAGAGAGACAGGTCATTAATACAAAGAATATAGCTGTAGATTTATGTTGGATGAAACTCAGAATGGAACAGCAATCGCAATAGCATGTGATACTTAAATACTAAAATAATTTATTTTGGTAGTAACACATGAAACATATGAAGGTTTGCAACTGTGGATTATAATTGTATTTAACCTGTGGAGTATTTAGTCAATGCATCAATAAACAGTTTGGGTAAAAGCCAAATAGATTCTATTCATGGTCATATTAGATAAGCACAACGAATCATCAGTTTCAGCCTTAACCATATATATATTCACTACTGGCATAAGTTAAAGCATCATGATTATAGAAGCTCATCAGTTAATACTGACAAAATAAACGTTTTGAAATGTAATTCATAATTTTTAATGTGGATACCACATAAACTCACATCTGCCTTTACAGGGAATGTAACTGTATATTTATATTATTAGTACTACTATGATTTGTGCAAAGTTATTTTATAATGAATGACAGCATTTTGTGGCATCCACACTGCTGAAACCACAGAGCTGCTTAACTGTTTTTCTTTTTTTGTAACAGAGACAAGACAATTGATTCAATTTAATCCATTCATTTTAATGGTTGTAGAGATTGAGGCTTGCTCAACGTTATGTGCAGCTCATCCATAGCTGGCAGTTTTTATTTTTAGAAAGCCCGTTGCAGAGGAGCTATTACACGATATCACGTGATTCTACTACAGACTCACTGCACTGCTGCTCACAAACACTGGATTCCTGCATTGCCACGGTTAACAAAGCAAATGAGGTTTATGTGAGGAAAGATTGCAGAATACGACCACTGCACTGATGCCAGATGTTTGAGCTATGGAAATTAATAAATCAATACATGAAAATAAAAAGGGGACCTAAAACTCAAACCCGATCCCAAAACGATCATTTTGCACCTTATTTATATTGTTTATATTGAATATTTTTTATTGTTGCTACCCTTTGTGCTGCTGTCACTTCTCTATTCACGACTAATAACGTACACCTTAACGTATTTTATAATTAAGTGAATGCAATATTATCAGTAGATGAAAGCTTGCACTTCAATACTTTAGAGTTAGACAAAGGTGAAGACATCCCATGATGCAGAATATATGTTGTGAAGCAGGAGGATTATACCGAGGGTCTTTGATATTACGTAATAAACCGTCGTGTAATTGTGGCCAAGAGAGACAGACATAACGTAACAACAGTATATCTGTCAACATCCGTAGTAACTGCTGCCCTTCATTAACTACACATTATGAGTAGTTTCGCGTATGTGATCAAATACACGAACTTTTCATTATCAGCTCAGTGACGTAACTACTTGATAACTAGCTTGGTATACAACTGGTGACCAGCTAGCAGTCTGAGCAACCAAAAAAAACATTCACACAACACGAAATACATTTAAAATGCAACGGTCATTTCGGTACTGAACCGTGTGTTAAATGACAAATAACACTTATATGATAAAAACAACTATTTAGCTACCTGGCTATATTTATTCGTCACTGGAAGTCATAAGTCGGAGACACACTGACTCAGCTCGTTACGTACTACGTATTTAGTTGTCACTGTCCCCGTGTTTACACACCTAACGTAAATCATAGTGTCACGACAAGGGATAACATTTATCGTCATTTTCCTTCTATTTTAAAACAATTTGTCCTTGTACAAAAATAACCGATGAGTGGAAATCTAGTCGGTAGACTGCCTCTATCATCTAACGTGAACCACGCAACAGGCCACACGAATCCCCGAGCTCACCAGTTGGTCATGTCCAGAAAGAAGGCGCATCCGGCGGGGTTTAGCTGAAATCCAAGTAGCCTCTGAAACTCCGATATCAGGATGTCTTTATCGGTTGTGCCCATGCAGCTGAATTTCTGCATGAGCTCCTGGTCCAGGTCCAGGTCCAGGTCCATGCCCTCCATCGCGGATTCGCCCGGACAAACACGGGGGCTTCGCTTCTAATTTAGTCCGAGGCCTTGGCTTGTCATAACAAACTCAACAACAACAGGGCCGAGTGCGCATGTCACATGATTCCATCTGCTGCCTCTACCTGTGAACCACAGAAGACACGACACTAACCTCCACACTGCAACTATTTTTGGGTGATGAGTTCTTACACCGCATATTTTGCTAAATTTACTATTTAAAATAGTAGAAAACCGTGCCATGGAATATTAATAATATTATGTAACAATGCAACACAGATGCTTTCTGTTGGTTGAATTAAAAAAACAAAAAAACAACATTATTATTATTTTGAAGGGCACCCACACTCCTTAAACAAAATTAAAATTAGTAGTGCTTTAACATTTGAAGACAGGGCATTTTGTATTTTTGTCAGCTACAGGGTTGGTATTTACCTAATTTAAAACGTCAACAAAACATCAATTTTTCTCAAAACCACACACATTCTTTCACTTTGGACTATATTTGACCTGGTGCTAACAGCACATTCCTTTTTACTTTCTGAACAAGCATGGACATTGGTATTCTGTTTTCAAGACCAGATTAACCTGTTTGTGGCCCTAAACCTCCCATCATTCACTGTGCACAAGGCACACAATGTGCCTCTAATCCTAACCAGCAACTGTCAATATTCAATTAGCAATTTTAGTTTTGGAGTGCTAGTTAGTTTCTAGGAGCCAGAGGAAACATCAAATAACTATGTCTAATAACTAAATCATGAATGATATCTAAAACACGTGTTACCTTCTGTTTCTGTTCTGCTGTGAAAATGACATATCTTAAAAATACAATTAGCCCTTTGCACAGCAGACATTTGACAAGGCACCATTGGAAAATCACAAGTGTAAATAATCAAATGAATAATGACTGAGTTCCCTTTAGCTTCCTCAGTTCCAGGATGCATGCTGGTTAACTGCCACTGTTGAGACTTACACTAACTGAACATGTACCGTGTTACTAAAGATTTCATGACTAAATAAACTTTGTAACACACAATGTTTATTTTGCAGTAGACTTAGCAGTACACATCATTTGAGTGCCATTTTATTTTCACTGCACTCAAGTTTTGTCTTGATTCTTACCCCCGTGTTCCCCAGAGCATCCAGCAGATGGCAGCATAGTGCTTTTTTGAATTAAAAACTTACCTTCTTGGGACCAGTAGTCTTTATGGGGACCAAAACCTGGTCCTAATGAGGCAGCACTTCATTTCTAATGAACTGGTTAAATTTGGGGCTAAGATTTGAACTGGGGATAGGTTATTGACAGGAATGAGCATTAACTTGTCATGGTTAATGTGCGGTTTTGGTTAGGCTGCCCAAATGAATGGAGGTCAATACATAGTACAGCTGCGCGAGTCTGTATGTGTTTGTTTGTGTCAGAGGGGGGTTCATTTCAGTTGCTGTCCGGTGTTTAGCGAGATAGCGGCTAGCCTAGCAGGCTGCGCTATGCCAGCGGCGGCTAACGAGATGTACACAACCAGTGCTATGTGCAGTGCAGAGGTACCTGGTAGCTAGTACACGTTTATTTAAGGGGGAGAAAGAACCGTGTTACGGCTCTAAACGAGCCGCTAGAAGAAAATGGCCGGAATAATTAAAAAGCAAATCCTTAAACATTTGTCAAGGTAAGTGTCACCCATGGCTTTGTGTTAGCCGGTTAGCCCAGCTGCATATATGGTTGAAATATTACTGACTTGTCTTACAGCGGACGTTAGTATTTGGCATTTTCGTGTAGCTGCACCGATTTACACGTTGGTCACGTTGTGGTTGAACAGCGAGAGAAGGTTTGACATGGACAGTGAACGCAGCACTAACATCTCTACCGAGGCATCCCATGGTTAATTAGATTACTCTTGCTAAGTGTGTATGTGTACATGTCTGTTGTAGGTTTTGAGGGCAAATGATGGTTCAAAACCATCACTGTGAGGACATGTCCACGTTGTGATGACATTTGCTTTCAGAATTAGGTGTAGGTAAGGTAAGGGTTGGGGTCAGACATTTAGTTGATGTGGTTAAGTTAAGGTTATAGGGACTGCATTGTGTCTAGAAGTGTCCTCAGAGCTATATAGAGACAAGTGTGAGAGTATATGTTACATATACTGTCTTCTAACACACATGACGTTAGAAAGCTGATGTCATATATTCAATAGGTAAAATATCTGTCTACTCATACCAAACTGCATATTGTCTTTTTATACCACTTATTGGTCCAGAGCCTTACATATTTTAGTTATTTTACAGGAATGTGATCTAGATTTCTTTTACTTGAGACCCACTTTTTCAAGATGACAAACAATTTTGACCCAATTCAGACTGCCTTGGAGAAAGCAAAGTGTCTTACAATTCTACTGCAATGTTTGAATCAGTAAACCAGTAAACCAGTCATTTCCAAGACACATATTGTGTAGCATGCAAATCTTAAGTCTAAATCTAAAAATGTTATTTATAATATAATTATTTATTAATCTTTTTATTTTTTATTTCAGTTTTCACTTCCTCTACATACAGTATAATGCTGCTGCTCAGCAGACAATTACAGCCTGTGTTGTTTTCTGTTGCTCTCATGAAAAAAAATGTATTTTGGATTGAGAGCAATTTTGAAAGGTCCCTTTTACATCAGCTATATGGGATTAAAGTTGATCATGTACGAGTGTGGACAGAAAGTGTGTGATAAATCAGAGGCTTTCTATTTGACTGTTACTTTGCTCCTCTCTTGTTTCTGTCAATGAATAATTAAAAAATTGCTCGTACCAGATAGAACACACTGCACACATCCATGTCAGGTACACGTGGAAACTCATCCATGCTGCTGGTCATGCATGTATGTAAATAAGCTTTTTATTTCAAACCAATCATCTCTTCGGCCTTCTTGCATCCTTCTGTCAGAAATAATAGCGTCAAACCATTCGAAGTTCACTTTATTAGTCTCTGCTATTTGTATCAGTAGTTGACTCAGTGTGCAGTTGCATCCTTGATCGTAATAGAATAATACAGGCAGGGAGTTGACCAGAATATTGTATTGTACAGCCAGTTTTAGCTCTGGTCCTTCCCTGACTACAGAGAGTCGTAAATGCCAAGAATTTATGAACAACTTTACAGCCATTTAGCTTTTTTTTTACTGTAAATATACAGACTTATCCCTTCGTTCATTTTTAAAGAATACTTTTGTTATTGTTTAAAGCAAAATTGTTGTGCTCTGGGGCCACATGGTGGTGTAGTGGTTAGCACTCTTGCCTTGCAGTGAGAAGACCCGAGAAAACATGCAATATGGGGATTAGGTAAATTGGACACCCTAAATTGACCATAGGTGTGAGTGTGAGAATGAATGGTTGTGTGTGGCCCTGCGATGGACTGGCGAACTGTCCAGGGTGTACCCCGCCTATCGCCCAATGTAGCTGAGATTGGCTCAGCACCCCCCGCGACCCTCTGGTGGAGGATGAAGCGGTAGATGATGACTGACTGACTGACTATTGTGCTCTGTCTTATAGATAGAGGATACGCAAGGCAATGTGATGGTGTCAGTTAAAGCCTGAGATGCTTGGCTGACAAGCATAAACACTTGAGAAATGTGTCTTACAAAGAGTAGGTTGAGTAAAACTTTTATGTCCCTACCCCTTTCTTCAAGGAACGCCTGTCTGTCCATTTGTCTGTTAATTGCATAACCGTCCAATAGTTCGCCCAACAGGCTTCAAACTTGGCCAGTACTTTTGCCTATGACAGGAAAGAGTACCGTCCTTTGATGTCTTCAAATTGATTTCCCATCTTTCATTTTTGTATTAAAGTATAGTTTTAAATTCTTTTGATGTAAAATGTGATATCACAGTTGATGAACAGGGCGTGGTGCCACCCATCTATAATCTGTCTGTCCATCTGTTAACCGCAAAACTGTTAAACAGTTTGCTTGACAGACTTCAAACTTGGTAGGTGACCTACTAAGGGCACCAGTGTGTGCGGAGTGGTAGGAATGTGACGGATGTATCGCTAAATGAGCTGCTTCCACATTGTTGTACCAATAGAGAGAGAACACACCAGGCAATGTGCCTTGCAAATGATGCTGAGTTAGTGGCCCAGATGTGTGTGCTGTACTAGTTATTAAATCCAATTGCCAATTGCCAATTGCAACAATCAGTCTTTAAGTAGTTGAAAACACAGTAGTCTTTGTTCAGATGTAGGTCTTAATCATGTATGCCACCAAAGCACCTTTTTATTGTCTTGTGAACTAGATTTGAAGCCTGACTCATATGTGTGTGTGTGGGAGACAGTGGGTAAAAACTATATGTTAATTTAAGTAATGCAGTGGCCCAGATTCTTCAACTATAGGTCGTTGTTTTGTTGCTACACAGCTTTTCACTGACTTATCAGGTTTATCAGGTACAGCATACTTCTGTAGGCCAAGCAGTGTTAACGTTTTTAACATACTGGATCATGTTTACTTGTCTTCAGTCTCAGAGCCACAGTCTAGGTTTCTTGTGATATGTATTCTTTGGCTTTTTGCCTCTCAGTGGATGACAAAAATGTGGCATGGATTTGTCACATGGTGAATGCAAAATAAAAAGTACTTGACACATCAATTTGTCCCACTACTGTGATATTTACCTTGCATGTGGTGGTTTATATGATATCTATATGCTTTATCTATATGATATCCCATAGTAGGATTACAGCTGTATGACCTGGCTATGGGAGGCTACTACACTTTTTCAGGATGACTGATTCTTTTGCACTGCTTCACACCTTAGTCAAGCTGCATAATGCTTTGTCTCCCACATCATTGGTGACATACTATGCTTGTGTTTCCCTAATAAAAGCAGTTGCATTAAACTCTTACAGAGTCAATGTGTGTTCTAATCATAAATGCATTTATTTTAACATTTTATCTGCTTCCATTTCTCAGGTTCACCAAGAATTTGTCCCCAGACAAGATCAATTTGAGTACGCTGAAGGGGGAGGGGCAGCTGTCCAACCTTGAACTCGATGAAGAGGTTCTGCAGAACATGCTTGACCTCCCTACCTGGCTGGCAGTCACTCGGGTCTACTGCAACAAAGCTGCCATCAGGGTATGTTTTATTGACTAGTCAAACCTGATAATGCAGCTGGTCTGACGAGGTTCCTGTTCTTCTGAAACTAGGCCAGGGGTCCTGATGTAGAGTCTTAGGAAAGAGGCAGAGACCTTGCCACAAAGATTATCTTTTCTAGAGGCACTTTTGAGGACATTATGATCTTCCAGTCAAGCACTGGATGATGATAACAGGGCGACAAGCCATGATTCAGAGGGACACAAAAGGCCAGAGGCAAAAGTGATCCTGAGATATACTGGTTGATGTACATTGAGCTGTGGGGATGCCTGGTTTGTGTTTGGAGATCATAATAACACTGCATGTATAAACCAGTCAGCGACCCGGGGTTTTGTGAAAGGCGCTTTATAAATCTAAGTCATTATTCATTATTTTTATTATTATTAGTAAAATTAAGTAATACCATTCACTTTGTTGTTATTAAAGTGCTTATATATTGTGTATAAATACACGGTTTCCTTAAAGGAGCTGTAAACAGGAAACAATTTCCTTTATGTTGTAAATATTATACGTTATGCATGTTGTAGGTTATTCTATATCATGGTTTACTGACTGAATATTCAAACCCTTAACTGTTATACAGCCACTTATAATGTTTTTGTAGCATTTCCTTTTTTCCTGTCAATACATGTGATAACTGTTCTCCATCTCTCTCTCCGTCCCAGGCTTACAGATGTGATATCTCAAAAATTCAGAGAGATAATTAGTCAGATATTTAGACACAAATTCATCGGATATTGGTGGTCACTGGTCCTGTTTTGCTACGGTGACTTAGTATTCTGTGAATGCAATGTATCCTAAAGGTTTTTTTGTTTTTTTTTCATCTGGTAAACTGTTCAAGAAAGGTCACGCTTTGACATCTCCATTCCTTGGGGTGATTTGTTCAAATTTGCTCCAAATAATTTGGCTTAAGCATGGCCTGATTAGTGCTTTGTGGTCAATGGTCAAAGTCACTATCCTCTTAAAGCATGTTGGCCATTAGTTAGACTTTATATGATGATCATGCTAGATTTTGAGGGTCAAAGTTGAGGGTTTCTCTGATGTCATAAAATTAGTTTTTAGTCATATCATACGAATCCTTACAGCAATAAAGACACATTTTCAGATTAATGTCTAATATGGCAGTGATATGAACTTTACATCTAAGCTCTTAAAGGTCGACTTGACTAGTCTGGTACAAAATAATGTCGTATCAGTGATACAAACACATGTTCATTGGCTTCAGTATCTTTTGACAGTGTGATATTTCAGCTTCACAGGGAGTTATTGTTTTGTCCTGGCTTCATGTTGTGGGAACTCTGTGCTCACAGTGAATGATAACCAGTGTAGAATGCTGTAGCGTGCTTGTGACTGACTCTCTTGACCTTGCTGTCCTTTCTTTTCAGATACAATGGACAAAGTTAAAAACAAGCCCCATCTGCTTGGTAAGTAATAGTTATTTCTGTCCTCCAGATTTGTTTCACATTATGCTTCCCAACCCTCTTTATATGTAGATAAGCTGACTGTAACATGCAGAGGTTAATTGAATAGGTATGAGTGAAGGATTGTTCGCCTCACTTGGAGGATAAAGTGGGAAATCATGAATGAATGAATGAATGAATGAACGTTGACATGACTATAACAGTAGTTTTGTTATTTTACGACACCATAGGCTGTGTGTTTTGTGCTGTTTGTACTAACCCTCTATTTATCCTTGCACATTTGTATGCTGAGTTTTACTTTCTTTTTTTGTGCAGTTTTTGGATAAGGTAGAGGTAGAGATGAGGACATGTGAAGAGCCACGTCCACCCAATGGCCCCTCTCCTATAGCTATTACAGCAGGCCAGAGGTAAGCCTGCATTAAGCATGAGTCAACCTGATGTATGTGGTGATGAATACTATACTACGTAACCATGTCATTCATGTGGTAAACAATGCCTTTGTGCATGTTGTGTTTTTACAGTGAGTATGGCTTTGCTGAAAAAGTGGTGGAGGGCATGTCAGTGAGGATCAACTCTATCACCATCAAGGTGCAGGCTCGTGCCTTCCACGCCTCGTTTGAGCTTTGGCAGCTACAAGGCAACAGCCTCAACCCAAAATGGCAGCGCAGTGACCTCCGCTACACCCGCGTCACTGACCCAAAGAGAGGAGAGGTACAGAGCAACAGACCTCCCTTACTTATTCTGAAAGCTGTGTGTAAAGCCCAGCTAGATGTAATGGTGCTACCACAGAGCATGGAGTGCTCATTAAGGCTTAAGTAAATCATTTAATCAAGCCTACTGTTTTTGTCTTTATTAGCTGAAGTAACTTGATTGTGATGAACAGCCCTTCATAATGCAGTCTTATAATCCACTTAAAAGAAAAGGCTCTTTCTCGGTTTGTCTAAAAATGCATTAGCCTTACCACACCATTACTAATCAGTTTACAAATGTCGTAATAATGTTGTGGTTGTCTTGTTATTTTGTCTTGGGCCGTTTTGTCACAGTTGAATGATTCTGTTTTGCTCTATTTCCATCAGGTTTTGACATTTAAAGAAATTAACTGGCAGAGTCTACGAATTGAGGCAGATGCCATTGAGAGTGATGACCAGGACCTTGGTAGCACCCCACTACGTCTCATCACCAACCAAGGACGCATTCGCATTGCACTTAAACGCAGGGTAGGGCTGTGTTTCTACCTGTCATGTACCGTGAGTGGAATGTGTTTGATCACACATATGAAGTCATTAACTCTTAATTGTTTTATCTAGATAAAAGACTGTAATGTGTTGGCATCGAAGCTGCATTTTATTCTGGACGACCTGCTGTGGGTGCTGACGGACTCTCAACTCAAAGCTATCATTCATTACGCCAAATCCCTCAGTGAGGCCATGGAAAAGTCTAACCAGCAGAGGAAGAGCATGACTGCGGAATCTCTGCAGGTACTTCTACCTGGAACAGATTGCTGCTTTTGTTGAGTTATTTAGTGTTTGGCTGAAAAATAATACATGACTTCATACAGTATTTTTAATGGAGGATCTAGACCATTTTCAGGCCTGCAATATCTAAACTTAATCATATGCAAGAAAAATAAAATGACACAATGAATGTAGATTATACTAAAAAATACATAAGAAATGCAGCTATAATACAGTCACTTGATCCCGTAATAAGTGTATAATAATATTAAATATTATATTATAATATTACATATAATTGTAATTAAAACAACATTGGTTTGCAATTATATGTACATTCATACCGCATCCTCTCACTCAAGTCTCAAGTTTGTTTTGTTTCCCTATGAAATTTTAGATTCTTACACCTTCTGTTTTATTTTTTTTAGACCGCTCCTCCATCCCCCAGCCTCCACAGCCTGTGGTCGGAGCCTCCACCTGCTCCTTCTGGTACCCCCAACAACACGAGTCAATACTTTGACCTCTATGATGTCAAGGAGTCTTCTTATCACACCTTCATATCTCGCTTGGACTTACACGTATGCAACGATAGTTCTTCAGTGGATGAAGGTTTGTTAACAACTCATCACGTTTTTAAAATGAGTTCTCTTGAATCTTCTGTATAAACACATCTTGATAGTGAACTGCTAAGTATTTGAATGACAGTTTCTTCAAAGGTGGTTTTAACGGCTGTAATATAATATTGCACAGATGAGCCTCCCCCTCCAGGCTCGCAGGGTGCGATGCAACTGACTTTCAAAAAGCTGGGTTTTGACTACTATCCAATCCACAGACCTGGTGAGTTTGATAAGTGTCTTTTTCTGTGACTGCAATTTACTTGCGGTTTATCTTGAGGCCTAGCAGATTACTGGCTTAGGAGAGTTTTTGCAGCACCATTATTCTTTGTGGAATTTCTGAAGTGTAGAATGTAGAACAGCAACCCCTTTATGACCTTTATGCTCAGTTTAAACAAAGTTTTAAAAAGGCTTGATTTAGTTGTTTTACTGTGTACAACATCAACACTGGGTTTGAAATGAGTGTTTCAGGGTTGTAACAGGGGTTGTGACTTTACTACATCTAACTGTTGCAGGCTTGAATGAAGAAGTACTTTTAAGAATTTTATATTTTCATATATCAGTATGACAATGCCAGTCCACAAGATTACAATATTTCAACAACTGGATAGGTATTATACAGATATTCATGGTGCATTACTGTGCGATGCCAAATTTACAAATTTACAGCTTCAAATCAGAATGAATGAAAAAGAAGTAATATACACCAAAAGTAAACATTTAGACTTGACTGCTGAATTATTACCTCTTTTTGAATACAGCTGATGGATGTCGACACTGGGAGCGTCACAGTGGAGCCATGGAGGCTCAGGCTCAGTGGGCTGGGAAACTGCTGCAGGAATACCAAAGGAGAGTAGAGTCCTCTGGATTCCCAGGGCCGCATACTGAGGTGCCTCAGCCGACCAAGGACTCTCCTGCAAAGACGGTGCAAGGTAGGGATGTAGACTTAATGTAAAAGGCTTGTAATTTTATAGAAATTCTGTTTATTGTATCACTGTAACATAAATACAATTACACAGCTACAGTACATCTTGTCCACTAATCATACATCGTTTTGATCCTAATCTTAAACACTAAACAGCTGTGTGTGTGTGTGTGTGTGTGTTTGTGTGTTTACTCTCCCATATATGTGTTTTTAGATGGACAGTCCAGTCCCAAGTTTAACACTACTGACAAAGGGCAGGGAACCAGCAGGAACCATATGACAGCTCCTACAGGCTCATCACTAAAGAGGCTGCGATCTAGCTGCATCGTGGTTAGGATGGATGATGTGGACATTCACCAGGCAAGTTTTTATCAGTTGCTTTGGTCATCCTGCCCTAATAAAAGCTTTGTCAGCAGTCAGCAGCTTTACTTTAATTACTTTAGCTTAAGACAATTTTCCATATATGTCAAATCATGAGAGACTGAGAAAACCCCTTCCACTTCTAATTTCACTCTCTGGTCTGGTTTTGCGTTATTGCTTTGAATATTTCACACTTTTACAACAGAATGTCATTGTCACGGTTATTTTTAAGTTAGAAAGTACGTGTAGTTCCTCATTTACGAGGATACGTAAATACGTTTTGTGAAAAGACATGACGGAAATTTGCGCACAGGTGCTTTGGTTCACACTTCTGCTTTTGTTGAGAAAATAAAAAACACCACATATTTAATTCAATTCCCCTTCAATGTTCAGGTGTCTACGAGGGGCCGCCAGAATAAGAAGACACAGTCTTTGTTATCCTGTAACCGTAAAGCTCTGCATCTGCCAGACAGCATACCAGCGGTTCATCTGCAGTTCACTGAATACTACTTTCCTGACAACCCAAGTCTCTCAGGTATTACACAACTAAGCTCAAACTTACTCAGGCCTGCACACATGAGAATGAGTTTTGGAGAATCTGCAAAGGTTTTGTATTATATTGGCTTTTTATTCACACAGAGCTGGCATTTTGGGAGCCCTAAAATGCTATTTTTGGAAATCGCGTCCCAGAGTCCCCTCTCTTGCGTTTTAGTGTGCAACAATGATGTCATAGCCTCACCTATCGTTTAGAGTCAAATGTCTTCATGTGTATGAAGACATTTCTTCAAAAGATACCTGGATGAGGCCCTAGTCACCTCCTAAATTCTATTTGTAATTCTTTATGTGGTTATCAGAATTTACGTAAATGTGGAATTTATGATCTAGATTGAGTCAATATATCTTGCTTCGCTTCCAGTGCCCACCTCCAACTTGTATGCCCAGCTGAACAGCCTGCAGCTGTGTGTGGACCCGGCGAGTATACTGTGGCTCAGTCTTTTTTCCAGGGGTTTACTGCACACACTGGACCAGGTCAAAGCTTTCTACCATTTACAGGACAGCAACAAGGCTGAGGAGCATGTAGACATCCGAATGGATGCAGCTCAGCTAAAGGTGAGTACAGAACTGTTTTTACAGTTCATGTTTGTGATTTACTTTTTTAAAACCAAAGTATTTATTTAACATTGTTTTGTGTTCATTTCTGTAGTTAATAATGCCGTTGGATTCTTCCATATTGGATCACCCTGAGCGTCCACAGTCCCTATGCATTACTGTTCCCCAGATGGTTCTCAGCAACACTCGCCACTGCCCCCATGGCTCTAGAGCTGACCTTAATTCTATCTATGACAAGTTTGCCAGCTTCTCTTTCTTCCAGTCCACACCACCCTGTTCTTTCCCTAGAGAACAAAGTGCCTTCAACCCCATTCCCTCATCCTTCCTCTATCACTCCAAAGAGACAGAACCCCAGAATCTGGGCAGAAAGCAGTTACGATCCCAGGATGTCTGGTCACTCAGTCTGTCCCGCGTAACCCTAGGTTTTGATGGAGCTCGACGATTCCCCAAAGGCAAGACCCAGCCTTTTGTTGAGCCTTTTGCCATGTCCGTGTGGATGTGTCAGCCTACTGCCTTTCAAAATGCTTCATTGTCTTCCTCCTCCTGTCCAAGCGGAACCCAGAAGCAGTCTTCAGAACAGGAAGGTGGTTCACTTGCCTCAATCCACTTCCTGGTTCACACCATCACTCCACTGAAATTGTGGCTCAACCATTACCAGTATGTTGCACTGTTGAGAATGAAGGATGCCATGGCTCGGTTGGGGTCGGAGTTGGGCCGGGATTTACAAGATGTTAAACACACTCGTGGCCCAAAGACAAAAGCTGCTACTGTTTGTGTTGCGCTTGTAATGGACTCAGTAGAATTAGGTCTCCTGTTGCCCCCAGTCAGCTCAGAGCCAGAGGAAGAGGTCCCGCACACACCAGAGACGGACAGTCCAAGCCTAACGGACTCTGACATTTCCCCATCTCATCACTCTGTAGATGTGGCCCTTGAGGACAGTGGGTTGGAAAACGGCATCTCCTCTGTCAACACAACTGTCACTACATTTGATCAGGATGAACAAGATGGGGTGGTAGAGGAGGCATGTGAGGCTGTGGAGGAGGGACTGGAGGGGGATGGCCTTAAAGCTCAGGGGGACACTGCTGTCCTCTCACCCTCCATGTCACCTGGACAGTCCCCTGTCCTCTCCCGTGAGCCGTCCACGTTCAGTCTGGAGGGAGAGCTGTCGAGCGCCATTAACGTCACCAAGGACGTGACCAAAGATGCCCTTAGTGCCTCGCTGGACCTGACAAAGGGGGCGTTTTCAATAACAAAAGATGCGTTTAGCATCCTGAGTCGTGGCTCAGGGATGAGCAAATTGTTCAGTCCACAGGCAAAGTAAGTGCTATTCTCACCTGCTGGGCTGTTGGTAACATAATAATGTTAGTGTGCCTGGAAACCATACTGTGCACAGCATGCCCCTCAACGACTTAGTGTTTTTACACCGTTTGTGTGTTTGTGTGTGTTTTCAAAGGGAACAGGTCCAACGCTCAGAGGTGTCCTCCCCCACGTTAGCCGCCAGCTCGCGCCACCAATCCATGAAGCAGTCGCCTTCTCAGCATTCATTTGATAGTGCTATCCTGGAAGGCAGCCTACCCGATGAAAATCTTTCTGTGGATAGTGATGTCAGCGACAATTTTGTCGTTCTTATGGACTCGGGTACATAAAATGCTGTGAAGTTTCCAAAATGTCACATAACTACTAAGGTGCCATGTGCTCACAGGTTTGTATGATGTTTCTAGAGTCCGGTATGGAGTCCATGCATCACAAACGCACTCCAGCTGGCAGCCGGGGAAGTCCAGCCCCTGGGACTGATGGAGGTTCATCAGCTGACCTCAGCAGCTCCCTCTCCCAAAGCACTGAGGATGTGTCTCAGGACATGGTGGGTTTTTATGTGCATTTTAAAATGTCCGACACAGGTATATACAGATTTCATAGAGCTGAGTATATCATATATATATATCATATATCAATGAATGATTAAATGGAAGTGTTCTCTTCAGTCCTCAGTGTTGTTACTGTTGATAAGTGGAACGGCCTTTACCATGGAAGTAAAGGGAGAAGACCAAGTTGTAGCTGTGGAAGCCCAAAATCTGAGGCCTGTACAGCTGGGCACTGTCAGGGTGTCTGACCTGCTGGCTGGTCTCATACAAGGTGAGCTGGATTACTGTTGATGCACTGTAAATGCACCCAATAAAAACTGATAATAATTTATCCCTAATATATTTTAAACAAAAGTAAAATTATATCACACGTATAACCAAAAAAAAGGACAGTCTTGAGAGCACATTTACAGATGGACCTTTTCCGATGTGTCTGCAGCTCCAGGTGGACCAGTCCAAAGGCAGGATAGGTTGGGGAGCAGGGGCTCTCCGGTGCTGCGGCTGCGTGCAGAAATGGGTCCCTCTGCAGCTCAGCACTCTCTTATGTCTGAGTCTTTGGGCTTTCTGGATATGAGAGTGCAAGACTGCCAGGCAGAGTTATTAGCCTCCACTGTGGCTAGCATTGGGCCTTTTCTTGAAGACGAGTTTAGTGTTGATGGTCAGCCAATGAAGTTACACATGAGCAACGTCACCGTCACCATGAAGGTTGGTTGTTTGTACGGCAGTGTGAATTTTTGTTGTTGTTGTTGATGTTGTTTGGTATTTGTGAACAGAAACATTATTTGTGTCCTTTATCTGTCGAGCAAAAACAGACCTGACTGAGGGAGTGTTTTCGTGTATACAGCAGCAGCGCAGGAGAACGTGTCCCACCAAAATGCTGAATGACTGTTTTCAGAGCAGCAGAATTCACTTCTGAAACTTTGTGTTGGCACGTCTTTGTGTTTTCCGTCCTACACAAATCTAGGACTGAAAACAGCCGTCTTGCTTTACTAGCTCAGTGATGCTGACGTCTCCTTCTGTCTCGACATAAATAACATTGGTGTGGGGCGTGGAAATGTTGCTAGGCGACAAGAGATCTAAACACGGCACCTACTGAGGAACATGGAGAGAGACGTGTATAATCAGAATGAGTTCTATATATATATATATATATATATACACTACCGTTCAAAAGTTTGGGGTCACATTGAAATGTCCTTATTTTTGAAGGAAAAGCACTGTACTTTTCAATGAAGATAACTTTAAAGTAGTCTTAACTTTAAAGAAATACACTCTATACATTTCTAATGTGGTAAATGACTATTCTAGCTGCAAATGTCTGGTTTTTGGTGCAATATCTACATAGGTGTATAGAGGCCCATTTCCAGCAACTATCACTCCAGTGTTCTAATGGTACAATGTGTTTGCTCATTGGCTCAGAAGGCTAATTGATGATTAGAAAACCCTTGTGCAATCATGTTCAGACATCTGAAAACAGTTTAGCTCGTTACAGAAGCTACAAAACTGACCTTCCTTTGAGCAGATTGAGTTTCTGGAGCATCACATTTGTGGGGTCAATTAAACGCTCAAAATGGCCTGAAAAAGAGAACTTTCATCTGAAACTCGACAGTCTATTCTTGTTCTTAGAAATGAAGGCTATTCCATGCGAGAAATTGCTAAGAAATTGAAGATTTCCTACAACGGTGTGTACTACTCCCTTCAGAGGACAGCACAAACAGGCTCTAACCAGAGTAGAAAAAGAAGTGGGAGGCCGCGTTGCACAACTGAGCAAGAAGATAAGTACATTAGAGTCTCTAGTTTGAGAAACAGACGCCTCACAGGTCCCCAACTGGCATCTTCATTAAATAGTACCCGCAAAACACCAGTGTCAACATCTACAGTGAAGAGACGGCTGCGGGATTCTGGGCTTCAGGGCAGAGTGGCAAAGAAAAAGCCATATCTGAGACTGGCCAATAAAAGAAAAAGATTAAGATGGGCAAAAGAACACAGACATTGGACAGAGGAAGACTGGAAAAAAGTGTTGTGGATGGATGAATCCAAGTTTGAGGTGTTTGGATCACAAAGACGAATGTTTGTGAGACACAGAACAAATGAAAAGATGCTGGAAGAATGCCTGACGCCATCTGTTAAGCATGGTGGAGGTAATGTGATGGTCTGGGGTTGCTTTGGTGCTGGTAAGGTGGGAGATTTGTACAGGGTAAAAGGGATTCTGAATAAGGAAGGCTATCACTCCATTTTGCAACGCCATGCCATACCCAGTGGACAGCGCTTGATTGGAGCCAATTTCATCCTACAACAAGACAATGACCCTAAACACACCTCCAAATTGTGCAAGAACTATTTAGAGCAGAAGCAGGCAGCTGGTATTCTATCGGTAATGGAGTGGCCAGCGCAGTCACCAGATCTGAACCCCATTGAGCTGTTGTGGGAGCAGCTTGACCGTATGGTACGCAAGAAGTGCCCATCCAACCAATCCAACTTGTGGGAGCTGCTTCTGGAAGCGTGGGGTGCAATTTCTCCAGATTACCTCAACAAATTAACAGCTAGAATGCCAAAGGTCTGCAATGCTGTAATTGCTGCAAATGGAGGATTCTTTGACGAAAGCAAAGTTTGATGTAAAAAAAATCGTATTTCAAATACAAATCATTATTTCTAACCTTGTCAATGTCTTGACTCTATTTTCTATTCATTTCACAACGTATGGTGGTGAATAAGTGTGACTTTTCATGGAAAACACAAAATTGTTTGGGTGACCCCAAACTTTTGAACGGTAGTGTATATATATTATCTAACAGACATTTGTTTATATTTAAATGTTACGCTTTACAGTTTTAATATATATATATAGTATGACATAGTACACACAATGGGGGATTATTTGGGTATTTTTAAGTAAATTTAATTGAATGTTTGGAAAGAATGTGATGTCTTGGAGTTTGCCAGTGTTAAGGTTTGCGAAGTAACTGTATCCCCTCTGTTTTTAAAGGATGACGGCCCTAGAAACTACCCTACATCCCCGCAACCGGTCCCCTCCACATTCATTGTAGATCAGCTTCTTCTTGAGCGCAGTGACGATGGCATCATGAGGCTCAAAGGTTGGTTAGGAAGAAAAAAAAAGAAGTACCTTTTGTGTTCTATAATTAATGTCAGTATTATGGATTCACCTCAGCAGAATAATCACATAACTGCAAAACCGAGAGTGCTCCAGCTTAAATCATATGTAACATATTTACAGAAAGATGAACAGGAAGTGAAGTTGTTCTAATTAAATCCTCAGCAGGTGCTCCTGTGGCTGCTCCGGAGAACATTAACAGTCCCTGCACCTTTCACCAGCAGACTAAGGTAGGGGAATACTAATATAACTGTATATTTTTATGGTTCAAGAGTTATGAGTCATACGAGCATGAGTCATGTTTTTTTAATGCTTTGGTTTGAAAAATACCCAAGTAGTAGTGTTGCATTATGGTTTCATTTTTTTCTTTTTTTCTTTCTTTTTTCTGTGGAATTAAATGAAATGTTTTACATAAAGGAGACCCATTAAAACAATTAAGATCAGGATGATTTTATTAATCAAATTTGATTGCTGTAAACTGGTTTTCAACCATACACCAATTCTGCTCATCCCAAATGTATACTGTCTTAGGAAAGTTCTAAGATAGACCGGTATTTCAGATTTATACTAATCTTTTTATACGAGAACCCGCTTTTTTTTATCGTAGCCTATTTCACTATGTAAATCAGAATAAACAGGAATTGGTGCATAATGTTTTTAACAGGTTTTTTTTACTGCCATTCTGTAAACCAAAATTTGACTTTCAAGAGATATGATGTTGATAAGCTAATTGTATGCATGTTATTTAAAACATTTATATAAATGGAAAATATTCAGCACATTTTCCATAGTGACCCACACAACCCTCCTGTGAGTGTGGACGCAGTCTCTGATAATGGCTTGGATAGAAAACACAGAGGTTTATTAAAGCACACAAACTTTGTGTCATGATATTATAATTACAGCAGTTGTTGTCACTTGGTTAACACCTGAGAATAAGCGGTGAAATACTGCTGTGTTTACAGAAACATGATCTGGAGTCGAAGCTTTCTGATTCCCAGGCTGCCCTCACCCAGGCCCTCGGTGACAGAGAGCGCCTCCTTCTGGAAGTCAGGAAGTATGACCCCCTGTTCACTCTCTGAGCTGCTGCCTTCTCCTCTGAGGGACTGTGATCAGATCTATCAGAACGAATGTCAGGAAATCACAAACACTGACACAAAGCATCTCTGGGTATCAGGTATGAAAAGAAAAGTTGGTGGTCACTTTCTTTTATCATGTTACTCATAAGATTACAGCAGATATCTTACAGGTACAGAAAGTGGAACTAACTTATCGGTACATTATTGGTACTACTTTTTAACTGTACAGTGTCAGTATTTCACACTGCTCTACTAAACACTAATTATTCTAAAATATTATTTTTTGTCTGGACAGTGAACTCATCGTGTGGTTTTCAGTGTTTGTCACAGCATGCAAGGGTAAAATAAAACAATCAGTAAGCTTTAATTCTCTCGTTTATATGCGTGTTTTGGAAGAGTTGAGTCAGTCGAATGCCTAAACTTCTTATTTACAGCACATGCACTGACACTGCCAGACAGCTGCTAGTCCATCGGCTCCTTCTATGAAACACACGTTACTGTAACGCATGCTTTGTGAACAGTGCTCATTTACACACAGCACATTGACAGGTACTGTAATGTTGACTTAACATAGAAATGTAGAACTCCTCTGTTTAAGTGTAAAATATATATATTTTTTAATTTATTATACTTTATATTTAGTATTATTAAAAATAGTATCCGCTGTTGTTGAATTGTGAGTAAAATGTGGGGGGGAAACATGACTTAAAAAAAAAACCCAACGAACTGACAGATGTGTCACAGTTTCTACCTTGAATATTTAATCACCACACTTATCAAGTTCTCATTGTTCTGACAAAGCAGGTTGAATCATTCCTCAGTGTTAAGTTATTCTCTAAGTTTTGAAAGGTCTTGAAATGTCTTCTGAGGATGAATGTCCCCTCAAAGACAACGCGCCTTTTGTTCTGTACCTGCAGTGGTGGCAGGCAGGTACACAGTAGCTATAGTATTGTTTTGTTTTTTTCTATTCTATTTCTAAAGGGGGAATATACCAGCAACCAACCAGAGATAGGATACTTGATCTTAAAAGTAGTTTTTGTAGCTTGCCAGGAAACGACTCAGACTGCTAGTGTGCATAAATTATCTCTGCACACATTGATCAGGTTTATTGATCAGACATAATGAACATGTTGCTTTACTTGTGTGTATTTTACTTTTTGTCAATCCACGTTTTTCTGTGAGATGAAATTGACCGGTGTATTGAAGCCATATCAATCAAAGAACATGATATTTTAAACACAGTAGTGCTACAGTACTGCTAATGGAAATATACACACTTATAAAATCTGTTAAATCCTGATCTCATAAAGGTCATCTGCTTGTTTAAATTTCCCTGACGTTCCTTTCTGATACATTTATTTATGCAAGACTGTTTGACAGTTAAATGTTAATTTTTTGAATTCTTTATTTCAAACGTTTTTGCACCAATGTGCAGTGGTTTGGTGGTTTTCCCCTTTGTTTTCCTGGTTACAAAGCTGTTTCATCTTCATGTTGTGAACATGGGAGACCTCTGGTGGCTATGACTTTCCACTGCTCATTTAAAGTATTTCATTTAATTTTTTTGTTTTTTGAAAGCTATGAATGACATAATTCATAAAGAGGAATGTAATATTTAAGCAATAGAGAGATCACTTTGATTGAACCAAATATGTGACAGAGAACAGTAACACTATACATACATTTTTTTATGTCTAATTCCTAAGATTACTGATAATGTAAGAAAACAAATGTACTTGTGTTAGTGTTTCCTTCTCAACTGCATGTAGACTCATAACATTCTCAGTCAGTCAGTGTAATATGGCAGAAATATTCCCCTTTAACCTCAGTATCGCTCGTAGTTGTGATCATCTTTTTTGGTGTTTTGTTTTTGCATGGCCTTGGTAAACAAAGACGTGGTGGTACGCGACATGTAGCTGTAAAATTTTAGCGGTTTCACCCTCCTCAGTCAGGCCTCAGTGTGAAGTAGCATCTTTGATCTGCAGACAAGCTGGTGCTGATATCTGTTACAAGAGACTTCCTTTTGCACTCCAGGGTTTCCTTACTTTACCTTCTTACCCAGTGTGCCATGAGAAAGGGCGCTGGACAGAGAAACTCTCTCACACTTAAAAGTGTGTTCTCTCTCTCCAAGTGCATGTACTGAAGTGATGATAAATATGCCTTGTGGATTACTTGCACATGTGTGGTAAATTCACTGGAAATTGCACTCATTTAAATGTTAATCATTGTTAAGGATTGCAAGAGTCCTTTTGAAATCTAACTAAGTGGTGTCGATGTTGAAGCTCATGTAGACAGTATTTTTTTGGTCATTTGTGTAGAATTACATTGAATTTTGTATTGTCTTTAACACTCCATTAAGACTAACATAAAATTGGTTCTGTGAACCAAAGCTGGTACATGGAGAATATTTTAAAAGTGAAATAATAAACGAATGGCTGAACACTTCTCAGTGTCTTTGGAATTTAATCAAACATGCATTTCTTAACATGGGAAAACAAGGTGTGCTCAAAGTCTCATTACAGCTGGTTTCTAAAGTGGGACTTGTATCGCAATGGACAAGTAAAACAAGCTCAATGATGACAGAAATAAGTTTCCTGTAAATCTAAAAAAGTTTTATTATAGTGTATGTCAGACATGAAATTTGATTTATACATAACTAATTTCATTATAACAATTTCACTGCTTTTTGCTTGTGTGAATTGTTCTAAATAAATCAAAATACAGTCCTTGGCATGAATCATTGCCTCTTAAAAATAAAAGTTGAAAACCATGAGATTCTAAAGCATTTCTCCAAAGTCGTTAATTAACTAAAGCAGGGACAACACATTTCACATTTTCACATATAAAACTGTATTTACAACCATAATACATGAGCTTTACATCTGTTTAACTGTGTCACATCAAGTGTCAAGATTAACTGTGGAAGGACCCAGAGTGTCAGATCTACTTCCCTGCCACTTTGACCAATCTTCAGGACTTCAGCTAATACTGAGCCTGGTCAGGTAGTGAAGGTTGACTGCAGTAAGGTAACTATGGTTTTATGTCAAGATTTCAATGGCACATATCTGTGTTTTCATCACAAATGTCTTCTTCTGACTCCATCACCCCAACACAATCTGAAACTCAGGTGCCTCAGTGAAAGAGAATGTTTTTAAACTTGGTGTTGGGGATCTGATCTCGGCTCTTCAACCTTCTCACTGCTTCTCTCATGTGTTTGGGCTGAAGTGGTGGTGTATCTCCCCACTTTTCACAAACATCCAATGCTATAAGCACAAGAAAACGAGATTACATGATCAAACTGCAGGGAAAAAGTCATCTTATTTATTCATACATCTGCCACTCACCTTCCTCGACAATTTCCCCAGCAAAAACCTTAGAAATACCAGACATGGCAATTACTACATTCTGAGACACTGATGATCCTGTTATGGACTGGATCAGCTGGAAAATGAGACATTAAATTAATTTGATAAATTCAAATATTAAATACACTTTGACCAAATCTATAAGCGACATACCCTCTTGATGGCCGCCTTAGGGAAGGCAGAACGTCTGTACATTTCATAGCGATTCAGCTGCTCCTCAGAAAAGGACGACACCAGCACCCTAAAAAGACACAGGAGAAGCAGGATGGTTGAGTTTTGCACAATATTTAAGAACATTTTATAGAATCGTATTTGACTCAAAATAAAATAGTCTTACTGCATCTTTTGTATTTCATCCTCATCCACCTTTTGTCGTTTCTCCTTCTTCTTCTCTGGTTCCACCTTCAGCCTTTTAGAGGCAGACTGACCAGATGTTCCTTCCTCCTCATCCTCTTGTGTTGCCGTCTCCTGCACAATGGAAGAGTACATTGTTTAGAGTGATTGAAATACAAATGGGTCCCTTTTTAAAACTAAATAAAACTCAACTCTTTAGCTCTGCTGTAGAGCCAGTCATTTCAAGTGCTGATGAAACAATTCGTCATTGATCAAATAAGGTAAACAAAAATAAATCCAAACTTGATCAAATATAAAGTAAAGACTATAGAGATCTGCTAATTTCAGCTTTATCTTTAACCCAGTTAATATTTAACGTTGAATTTTTTGTTTTACTGTGTGGCTATTTCTTAGGGAATAGTTTAGAACTATTTAGGCAGTGTTCCTGTACATGTATAAAGTGATGTATGTGTGGCTATTTGACTCTGAAAAAAAGATAATGAGAATAGTATGTCCTTTGCACAGCTGCAATCAAATTTTCTCTGGCGGAACAATACATTTTAATGATGATGATGACGTATCATGTGGAATTTGGTATGTTTTTATATTTTTGCTGAATAGTTAATGGTCCCCCACCTCCCTAAAAGCAATTAAGCATCAAACTCACAGGTTTATCCTCCAGTTTGAACTGATCTTGTGAGGACGCGTCTTTGTTTTCCTGTGCAGATGGTGCTGTGGCAGATACACCTTCAGTATCCTCAGATTTTGGGTGCTCCTCAGTGGCTGAGGTCGTTCTCTCAGATATGTTATCAACTTTGATCCGCGCTGGGTCAGCCATAATCACTCAGTTCCCTCTAACGATGGCTCCAAGCTCTGGAAACTATCAACGGGTTCATTATTAGTTTGTCTGACAGTGGGCTTTCTTCACAGCCTGTGACTGGAACCATACACGTTTTACATAAAAGCACCAGCAAATGAGTCACTTTCACCACACATGCATCGAAAAGTGGACAATTAGAGTTAAATACGCTCTTACCTTTTCTGTCAACAAAACGACAAGAGCTAGGCTAGCGGTGGAGCTAACCTAACGTTAGCTCAGTAATTGATGCTGGGTTGTAAAGATGTGAACCATTTAAATAACCAACAGTAACACATTCACCATGTGAATATATATATTTAGACAAAAGTCCAATGAATATTGTGAATTCACGCCGAGCACATCACTAGGCATATGTGTAATGATAGCTGCAAAGGCTATTTTTGGGCTAGCACTTGAATATCCGTTTCCGCTTTGAACAAACTTTATTAACATGGGTAACCAAAAACCATGGATGCCAAACACTGGTTGTATCAAACACAGTGATAAAACAGGTCAGTACAACAAAATCTAAAAGAACATGACTGTATATATGTTTTGTAATTACTTGTAAAGAAAAAAAAGGGCGGGGGTAAATATAATGTTTATTAATTTAACAGTTTACTTAATTATCCCCGCTCAGACTGGCATTACCTTCATTGAAATGTATATTTAAAATGAAGTTTAGCCTCTGATTTATGTTGACAACTAACAATGCAGATGAAACAAACCAAAAAAAACAAAAATAGTAGTATTAAAAATGCTAGGTTTAGAAAGTCGCTTTAGACCAGAGGTCTCAAACTCATGGTTAAACACATTGTTATCGTTAACTAAATATAGTTCCATGTCAACACAGACACTTTGATTTTGGAATTCTTTGAAATATCTATCATTATAATCATGATAGAATGTCATGATATAATTTTTAGCTCATATTGACTACCCCTACTGAATTGTTGCTTTTTCCCCAGAATAGTTTTCACTTGACTGGACTAGATGCTCGATGACCCCAAGGTCATTTGAGTTTGAGACCCCTGTTCTGGATACTAGGAGAGGACAACAGTCTTTCCTTCCAACCAGCCCCAACACAAAATGTGGAGTGCTCCCGTTTTAAAGGCTTTATGATAAATGCATTGGATTGGCCGAAACTAGATGCTTTTCAGGATTACAATATCCTTTTTTCAAAATAAAAGGTTAAAGCTGCGTATGTACAAACTTCAGACAAGTATACAACCCAAACTGAGAGCAGTGTCCCTTAAACTGGAAATCAGTGATTTGTTTTATTTTTTTACTCACATTGATAGTTTACAGTTAAATTTGCTGTTAGGTAAAAACACATGATTTATCCATCATTTCTGACTGAAAAATGTGAGTTCAGGACAATGTATGACAATTTAAAAAAAAAAAATCTGCAGCTTTTACTGGGAGGATTTTCACGTGTATATACCAGACTGTGGGCAGGTTAGCACAGCATCCTTCCTGTCATACTGCTTGATTTAATTTGTTCATAGACAGAGTTGTTCAGAAATTAAGCTATTTGGATTTACAGATCTTTACAGAGCTTTACATTTCTAATCTAACCATACAGTAACAGAATACTGAGACAAGGTAGTTTTGTTTATAAAGCACTTAAGGTAGAATCAATGTGCTGCAGAGAGAAACCAACCAACACAGAGACAAGATTGAAAGAACTCAATCAAAATACAATTCATAATATTTCATTTATTTATGAAAATTATTAGTAGTTTCCGCTACTATTTTCTGTAATGTTTTATTTTGAAAACCAGCTGCTGGCAACCCAGCTGGCTTCGTTTTCGTGCGTTTACCGTAACGTCTACAATACGCGAGCACTCTAAATTTCAACCCGAATGCTTTAAACTACGCAGAGACGAGTTAGTGACTGATGGCTTGACCGCGGTAACACAGTGGACGTGTAAAACGTCTGTCTTTTCCCTTATTTAGTTTACACAGTGAAGCTCAGGCACCATCTTGCTTACGCCCATCCACCTCTCCTGTGAGGCAGCAGGGGCGGGTGTGATAGGGATTGTGTATGTGTGTGTGTGTGTGTGTGTGAGTGCGAATGGTTTTCAGATTTGAGCAGCAGAAATAAAGGGCAGTTTCGAGGAAGTGACGGATTAGGCTCTGGGGACTGGTCATAGGAAGTTTGCTCGGTGGTAGTGCCGCGCTGCTGAACCAAACTTTTCCCCGTTGTGAGCGCTAGCAGCACCGAGGACCGGCGTGGAAGGACCCAGCGTCGGTGGGAAGTACACCGAGGAATCCATCTGTTGTCGGGAGAAAAGAAGGAGTCACTGAGGAATTTCACTCCTGTTAAACAATCCCCTCCCTTCCCCTCTCCTTATTCCCCCCGCGCCTCCCGTGTGTGTATTTTTTGGTTTTTTTTTTTTTTTGCTTGGATTCGTGATGGGGAAGGAGCAGGAGCTTCTCGAAGCGGCGCGCACGGGGAACCTGGCCGCTGTGGAGAAGCTTTTATCCGGGAAGCGACAGTCAGGAGGCGCCGGGAGCGGGTTGTCTGGAGCCGGTGGAAGTAGCAACAGTGGTGGCCACGGCGCCTCCTCTCATCCACTCTCCAGTCTGCTCAGGTAGGCTCAGGGAAAGGGAAGGAGAGGCGGGTATACCTGAACGGGGACCGCTCCCAACGTTGTCCCCGTCTATTATTATACTATTATTTATTCACTCATTTACAGTACTTTCAGTATCACTGTCCAGTGATAGAGTAATGACTTTGCATGGTCAAACAAACAGCCTGAACCAGTGAAGCGTTGAGGCAGTGGCATGCTTCTTTGTTAGCTCCCTGCCAGCGTTACTGTAATGAGCAGAAAAGAGTCTGCGATACAATTGTGCAACTAAACTGGATAAATGTGCTCCAAAGCCGCCCACGGTTTCTTTACACACCGGTGCACACATGTTTAATTAATAGCCTACGCATATAGTCTAGACCCGAACACTCAGTGGTGAAGGGGAATAATGAGAAAGCCAGATGTAACAAACGCACTTTTTAGCATTATTACTGCAACTCCTGGTTAAAAAACAGTGTGTTCACCTTACAAGGCAAAGACATTGGTGGGGGGCAACATTTCATCCATTTAATAGATGGTCTGCAATGCAAGGTTATTATTTATTTGTAATTTACAGATAAGAAGGCAAACTACAGCCAATACAGTATCTGTCTAAGTGTTAGGAATAAAATGTCTGATTTGGAGTGATGGTGAAACAGAACAGGACTTTTTTTTTTTTTTAAATGGGAGATATTAAAATTGGCTTTGATCCATGTTGCTGTCCTGAAGGAGTAGCCTGGCCAGGCCTTTTTCTAACATACACTCCTCCTAATGTTCTGCTGCAGGGTAATGTCAAGTAATTGGATGAAATAGATCTGATAACTTTTATTTTAGTCCTGCACATGTTATCTCAGTTAAATACACTCACCGCAACAGGGTTGTTCAATTTCCCTTGGGCTGCAAACGTATTGTTCGAAAACCATATGATGCAGTTTCATGATCATGACGAGCCATCGTGATTTATGTAATGTTTATACCCAACGAGAAAGAAAAGAGCAGCCTCATTGTTAAGAATTCCTCACTAATGTCATGTGCTATATATAGAACTGCAGAAGTGAACAATAGCTGTTGAAGATGTGGTGATAGTGCTGCATGTCTTTTCTATTTTAGTATTGAGCAAATGAAGGTGGACAACTGTCACTCAAAACGGAGTATTGCTGCTGTGGGAGCTCTTTTCCAGCTGCCAGCATCATAGGGGAAAGTGTTCAGGCGTAGCTCAAGGTGATGCAGCACCATGTTACTTAGTACAGGCCGTGCAATGAACTCAAGGTAATTAAATTAAACCCTTGAAATCGGAAATCCCACATCCAATTCAGAGAAGTCATGCAGTCAAGGCCAGGTCTCACAGATCTGTGGGTGGACTCTAGAGCCCACAGAGCCCGTTGTGTCATCTGCTTGGATTTGAGCAATCAATGTTTGGCAATGATGGCTCTCGGAAATGATTGGCCAGGAAATGAATTAACTAATGGTAGGTGGACTTAACTAGCCTTGTTGCTTTTAAACACATGGACCCATTGGACAGACTATTAGAATAAAATAATTTGTTTATTTGTTTATTGACCTCAGGAAAGCCTTGGGAATCACTGGCATTGTATACATTTGATTTAATTTGCATTATCAAAATGTCAATACTTGTATAGGCATCACAGTGGATTTCTACAGTGGCACCAGCTGGCTGTGTGTTTTTTTTCTTTGACCAGACTCTCTTTGTACCCTATTAATCATCCATTGTTGGAAATTTAGGCTTGTAATCCTGTCAAAGGAGATTTCATCTGTAGGAATGACAGGTTTCTTCATTACATTTACATACTGTGTTGGTTGTATTGTCAGTGTGAGGAGAGGGATGTCTGTTATTTAGGTCACTGCAGTGTTTTTACTTTTATTGAAGGAATTTCCTGTTGATGTTTTTATGTATAGTAGCACATTGGGCCTTATACGCCACCACACAGGCTGTGAATCACATTCATTAATCGTCTGTGAAGGTGTGTTGTGTTGTTGTGTGTATTTCCACTACCTTTTTAGTGTTCCTCCTCTGGAATGGGTTGCATGTCAAGACCTGTCGTGTTTTTGTAACCAAGCAGTTGTCGAGCTCTGCTCTGCGGAATGCCTACTTTCCCAGGAGGCTGTGTCCAAGCGGGAGGATCGCCACTGACCCCTGCATGTTTAACACTGTCACCGCCCAAAGCATTTGTTTTGAGGTGCTCTATTAACACCAAAATGAGCTGGGATCCCCCCTCCCCGTAACCTTTAGTACCACCATGCAGTGGTAGCTGCAGTTTGGCTGCTGTCAGAATCATTTTACCTCAACAAAATTGTGTTGAAACATTTAGTCAGTTTTGTGGCTTATTTAGGGGAAACATGCATTGCTGTGTGATGACGGTTGCCAGACCTCCGGACCATTTTTTGATCCCAGAGGTTTTCACCTCTTACCAGCACTTCCTTGCCCAGGTTGTCCAAACACAGGCAGCTGCTGTGGTCTGACCGGAGGTGAGACAAGTCCCTGGCAGGGAAAGTGCCTGCCCACTGTGGGGAAATTAACAAAGGAATGCATGGGGTTCGGGACATACACCCTGAGAGCTTAGCCAGATGTGGGCTCTTCTCCCAGCCTCACAGTTGTGTCTTTTGACCGACTGACAAAGTGTGGAGTGACATCTTTTCATATTCATATTAGTTCTTTCAAGACTATTATATACTCTTTAGTTTTAACTAGAAAATAGAGCCGTTACTTATTTAGAATTGGACCTCCTGATTTGAGAAGCCTCATTTAGACTGTTTGCAAGTGCAATAGGCAGAAACAAGTAGAGCTTATTGACAATTTTGGTGGCTCTTGAAATTTTGTTTAGCCTTTTTCTAAATACATTTCTGTCTGTGCGATTACTTGGTTTGCATTTTAAGTGGCTTTGGCTAAAATCCAGATGATTGCATCCCATTATAGTCCCAATTTCTGGCTCATCCCAGGGAAAGCCGTGCTGCCAGACTGGTGTCAACTGAAACCATATCTGCTGCGTAACAAATAGCACTTGCTCTCATTTAAAGAAGTAGCTTGTAGCTTCTCTGTTAATAAGATCTGTGTCTACTCAGTACGTTCACATGGCATTAGAAAAAAAATGGAATTACTGTGTTGTTGTTGTGTCTTAATACAACCATCACTGAGTTGCACTGAAGCTGATATGAGGTCTGAGCGTGCTGCTGCCACACCCTCTACACCATATCATTTCAAACTGCGTCTTACTGTCAGTGTCTTCAACTGCTTTTGTTTTATTTAACAGTTAGTCTGCCGGTTCATTGACATGATGCTACAAAAAACAACAGTATTGTTTTAGTCTGACTAAAACCAGACTTTAAAAATGCATGTAAACATGTTAGTCTGGCCTGAGAAAAATATAATCATTTCTCAGTGGGAGTAACACACCCAGATAATACAATTTAGAGTCAAATTACACTGTATATTGACTGTAAGTGTGAATATGAGCGTGAATGTTTGTTTGTCTCTGTATGTTGGCCCTGTGATGGACTGCAACCCGTCCAGGGTGTACCCCGCCTTTTGCCCTATGTCAGCTGTGATTGGCTCCAGCGGGGTGGCTCTCATGTGGAGGAAAGCTTGACTTAACTGTGCATGGAAACATACTAGGATCATATTGACTTATTTATCCACATGGCAGAGCCCCAAAATGCTATTTCTGGAAAACGGGTCCCAGGATGACAAAATAATCTCAAAACACCACTCTTGCGCCAATATGCAATTTTGGGAAATGGTGATGTCAGTCTCCGTCATTATCTTCTTCTCTTTGTGTTTGGAGTTTGTACACAGTGTGCAAGCTTTGAGTGCATGCTCCACATCTTTTTCTCCCTTTATGGGGTATTTCTTGGGGCATTACAGCAGCACATACATAGACATTATAGGCAGTATTTATAGTCGCTTTTGGGGGTTTTGTGTGTATGAAGACATTTCTTGAAACAATGCTGTGTTTACATAATACATTTTAAGAACATAAACAAAAGGCAAAGCTCATATAGGAAAGTTCTGTTGCTGTGTAAATGTGAAGGTGCACTGTCGGACTTGTGATGGTGTGTTTGCAGATGCCATGTTCACAGTGAGAATTTGACACCTTGCTTCTTAGTTGTGTTTCACAGTAGCTATTAGAGTTCATGTAAACTTGTCTCACAGCTCGCTGTATGTGCAGCCACGGTGTAAACAAGGCAGCTTCCATCACGTTTACAGCAATGGCAAGGGCTTCATGTTATGACTCTATAGCTAAACGCTAGCATACACCAAGCCTGGAATTCCCATTTCATTTGTTGTTGACCTCTGAACTGAGAGAAACACTAGTCCAGGACACAGGAGGGAGTGGTGGTAGCTGGGAAATCTAACACCAATGTGTTAGCATTCCTGGAGCATCTGAGTTTGGGATCCTCCGCTGTGCATGTTATGTTTACAGCCTGTGTTTTCATAGTCTGAGAGTAAGGGCTTAGTGGCACTGATGAATTCCACATATGCATGTGTGTGTGTGTGTGTGTGTGTGTGTGTGTGTGGTGGGAGCAGAAACAAATACAGGTTTAGTCTCCATAATAGTCTTTATGGACCTGCTTTATTTTAAACTAGTGGTGGTGGGCTAAAAATATTTTTTTCTGTAGTGCAATAATGAGTTATGTAGTTGTTGTTGTTGTTATTCACTCCAGTTGTTCTATTTTTGATTCTTCTATCCATGCAACAAATGTTTTATATCTTTATTTTTTCATCCTTGTATTAGAAGATACAGCCGTTAATGTTTTGATTGTGTGTGGTAATGCTCCATCATTTCATCACACAGTGAATGTTAAACTGAAGCTTAACATTTTTGTTTTTGCAAATCAAATTGCAGTATCTCTCCGAAAAATCACAATCTTTTCCCAGAATTGTTCAGCCCTACTGAAGAGCAAGTTTTCATCTTTCTGTGCTAACAGAAAGTTACTCATGTGTACAAGCAAAACACTAACACACAGACATATTTACTGACTCCTCCTCCACGTGCTTGTTGATGTGAACTCCGTTTCACCCCAGTCAGCGAACCTTGTGATAACAAATGGAAAAGATAAGTCGTGTGTGTGTTCCTGTGTCGCGAGTATGATTCTTAATATGAACAACCCTCTTTCCTGCGCAGGTGTTCGTAGCCCTCGACCCAGACGTTTTAGCCTGTCTGGCGTCTTCTCCTTTCTCTCACTTTCTGCTACTCTCAGCAAACTTCTTGCCCACCTGCTGGGCCAAAGCCAACCTCCATTCCACCCACAGACATCAAACATGTTGCACTTGGAGCCAGAGTTCTGGCACTGCCCTCCATATGTTCACAGGAAACTGTTTAGCCAGGGTATTTTCTAAAATTCCCCCACACTCTGCTGTTTCTGCATCCTTATAAAAGAAGTACAATGTGGGCTGGAGTTTTTCTTACCATGACTAAGCACTAATACTCTGTTTTAGTTTAAAAATGCCTGTATTGGGCTACAGATTTGCCTTCATTCCACACAACCTCACTTTTTGCACGCCCAAAATTATGGAGAAGTTTGAAAATGCTCCTGGCTTTGATTGTTTGAAAGCTCAGGAGCTGCTTTTAAGTCTGGACAGGCAGAAACGAAGACCTTTTGAATGTGTGAAGAGCTCCATAACTGTACTTTGAGTTTCACCTTGTTGTCGGCATCATAACAGAATTTCTTGGTCATTCTTTTTGCCATTGTTGTTTTTGTAGGGATGCACATGTTAGACTTTTTGCAGGAGTGCCTGGGCCAATAACCGGTACCGATACTTCTTGTGCCCAACTGCAGAGGTCATTTAGTCTCTTCTGTAGTTCAATTAACATCATTTTTTTGCATGCTCGTGTCTCGGCAGATGTAGATGTACATTTTCTTCACTGAGCAACAAAAATAAATAAACCATTGTAGAGATCTATGTAGCTGTTCAGTGGTGTCGGTGTGGGAACTGACAGGTTTTTAAGAAGATGGGATTTGAATGATTGTGAATCTTTTTTTCTTTTTTTTCCCCATTCTTGTCCCTTTCTATCTCTATTCTTCCCTTTTCTACATTCATCGCACATTTTCAGCCTGCCATTAGTGCTTCTCATGCCCATCATTTTGATTATTCTGCTGGAGCCTCCTGGACTGCTCTCTCATCACAGACTGTTGGCATATGCAGTTTATTCACACCTCCTGCTGTAACACAGTTGCTCTGTGAGAAGCTCATTATGGAGCGTTTGTGGGCCACATTGATGACTCAATCAAGGTTTTTTTTTTTCGAGACTGAATGAGAAAACGACATTTCTATGTCTCCAAGCATCAGCTGTGTTTTGTAGATGTGGCACTGTTATGTTAACGTGTATGAGACGGGGGGACTCATGTGGAGCTGATGGACTTTATTGGCACTGTATATTTATGGTGTAAATACCATGATCAATGTTTTGTTTTGAAGGTAAATGCAACTTTTGAACATTACTATCAGACCTTACTGAAGGAACGTTTGTGTATGTGAGAGCTGCAACGTTCTGTTTTTGGTTTTTTTTCAATAATTAAAACAAGCTTTTGGATTTTTCAGCTTCTTAAATGTGAATACTTTCTGGTTTCTTTGCTCCATATAACAAAGAAATCATAAAAACTGATTTGTGGACAGAACGAGACAATTCAAGAACCTCATCATTTCCAGGTTTGGCAAACACAGATCAACGACACAACACTTTTCTGACATTTTAAGGATCAAACAAGCACTCACTTAATCAAGACAGATTAATTGATGTATGATTAATAAGCGTTAGTTGCAGCCCAAGTGTATATTAAGCAGCAGAGCAGGGGCAGACGGAGAAAATAAATGTAATCCTGTCAAACTGCTGAATGTTGTTTTTTTTTTTTTTTTGAGTCTGAGTTGTGTGGAGCTGACGGGTATTGTGTAAACTCACTTAACAGCGGTTTGAATATCATAGACATTCGTTAACGCCTCGTCATAGATGTGTCATAGATTGCCACTTTGTTGCAACGGCTGTGTCTGTTGCTACTTAACTTGTGATACAGGTTCACAACTCTGAATGTGTCATCCATTAATATACTGCTACACGATGAGCATGTGCCGCTTTCTCACAGTTGTTGTACTTTGGTCCTAACATGGCATCTTGGGGAGGGAGTTAGCTCATTGCGAGTAGTCTCCATTCGGCCAGGAGGAATCTGGCAGGTACCTCTATCTCTCCCTGCTGAGGAGCAGATGCTCAGGTTGGCTGTTTGGCAGCAGGACATCTGGTTTCACCAGCCGCCAGCCGTCGGCTTAATTAAGCCCAATTTCCTCCACGGTGGCTGACATGCGCCAGTCATTGCTGGGCTCAGAGCCCTGGGCCAGACTAATCCTCCTGGCAGTGTGGTCCCACCGCTAATAGGCTGGAGGACAAATCTGTTTATTTGATACCGATTCACACTCACCTGGGTTCTTATTTGCTTAAACCTACTACTGAATTTTGATGTGCATTGAAAATTTACCTTGAACATCTGTTGTTGTTGTTGTTGATGTGGGTGAAAAGAAGAATGGATGGTAAAGAAGAAGCTAGAGGAGAGATGGAGACCAGAAATGGTTATGTAACAGCTGTATTTTCAAGAATCAATAACATTTATAACAATTATCACCAACATTATCAAATATGTATTTAAAAAACATTTAATCTTAATGCCACATCCATTTATGACTTCATTTGTGACTCCAGAATACATACATTATTGTATAAGCCTGTGTTTTTTGTGAATACTATGAGTCACATTTGCAAATAAGTGCAGATAATGTATAAAAAAATGTTATCCCTCCTCGTCTCATACTGGCTCTGCACAGCACACCACAGAATTAACGCCCTCCCAGAATCTCTTTCAAACTTCAGCTTCATCCCGCTGATATTCCCTCAGGGAAATTAAGGATTAGCTCAGCTTTTCAAACAGGAATTCCTCAGCCAGTTGCCATGAATGTGCCCCCAACCAAACCAAATCAACTGTTTTGCCCATCTCCCTGCTATGGGCCAGAGCCCCAGCCGTCAGATAGGTTGGTAGTGAGCTGTAGTAAGAGGATGAAGTGGATTGTCGAGCACCATTCTGACTCACGCCCTTGAGTACCGTGCTGCCAAAATGCTGAGAGGACGTCACACTTTTGACTGCACTTAAAGCTGCTACACTACAGGCAGCACTGCTTACAGCATTTTAATATTGTGAGTGACAGTGGGATTGAAATGCATTGAGCAGACGGTTTCATTTCCTCAGCACGGAGAGACTGTTGATATGAATCGTTATCATCCATTAGTGCTGTAATGTTATGGAAAAACCACAGAGGCAGATAATATTGTGCTTTATGCTGCATTACACCCTCTGTTGCAGGTTTTGTCGACATGATCTTGAACATTTGGGTTTTCTTAGTGTCTTTTTCTGGTATTTCTGATCGCGTCAAATCAGAGTTCTATTGACTGTGGAGGTCCAGAGTGAAACGCAGCACAAACATTTACCTTCTATTCGAGATTTTCTTTGAACATGAGACGTGTGTCTTGTGATACATCAGAAGGTTTGTCTTGCACAACTAAGCAAGTCATTGTTAGTCATTTCTGCAATGGTGCTTAAAAAGCACGATGTTTACTGGCAGGAAATGACAAAGCAAAAAAGACCTGATAATCATGATTGCCCTATGTGTCCTCTATGTGTTTAGTTGAATTCCAAACTTGTCGTAGCTGCTCCGTTTGTGTTTATGTTTATTTCTTTATGGGGATTTGCTGTAAGCTCTTACATAACTCTTATCTAGGGCAGCAGCTGAAGGTCTGTTTCTGTCTCTGTTTTTGCCTTTTCATGTGTTTACCGGCCATGTGCAAGCCATCTTTGCTTTTCTCTTTACTGCAAATTTGGTTACTGGCGCTGAAGAAACGAGGAGTGAAAATGTGCACTTGTGAAGCCGCATGAGCTGACATGATTTAAAGTCGCACACTCTTCCCCATTTTTTTAAACATTTAAGACGATTGATTTTCTAATTCACGTCAATCTTCATTTGAAAGATCCAATATCGATTCAGTATTTGTATGTATTTAATTTCCTGCGTCCTCTGCACAAACTCACCTGCCTATTGTGGTCACGTGAGACTTGACTGTGATATTCTTGGGTGACAACATTGTTTTTTACAGAGTGAGCCATCTCGCTGAGAGTGACAAATATGATTGTGTGTGTGTGTGTGTGTGTGTGTTGCCTCCGTTCACTCCATTAGCTCCGATAACTCCGTTGCCAACTCCGCTTTTAAGCTGCAGGTGGAACTAACTGCTAAACTAACAGCTGAATCTGCAAATGTGTTTGTGAGTTTCAACTTCTTCCACACACCATGCAACATCGCTGTTGTCTTCCTCTGAAGAGCAACATACTGGACAATTTGGTCATTATTTCAAGCATCATGTCTGATGTATGTAGGTCGGATATTTTGAATTGAAATGAGTTTTTAAGCTTTGAGTTTGAATTTGATAGAATTTAGTTCTGTGATAATCTCTTCCATAACCAAGCAGAAATTGGTTTGAACACTGAGATATCTCAAAATGAATCAAATGGTGACCTTGTGAATCGGAAACAAATTGATTAAGGAAATCAGAAGCAATACCCACCCCTAGAAAAATGCAGAGGAGAGTGTTGCATCCCTGTGTGTCTGTGCTCTGTCAAGCACATTGTTCTGCAGGCTGTACTCAAGCCCTCCAAGACACTCATTTAATGAGACAGCTCTGACTATGTAATTGCAGGCTGCTCTGAGCTATTATGGGAGATGCATTTTTAGGGGACAAAATGGCCATTACTGCGACAAAATCCAGCCACGTGTGTGTGAAGCAAAGTCACAGAGTTGCACTGAAGCTGATACGATGGCGGTGAGCATGCTGCTGCCACTCCTCCTCCAACACCAACACCAGATAAAACTTGGACCAACTCATCCGTGTCTTACTGTGAGTGTGTTCAGCTGCTTTAAAAAAAGAAAAAAACAGCAAATGGTCTGATGTGTTGTTGTCTCTTGATGGCAGCGCTCTCTCGCTCACAGTTTTTTGCCAGAATATCCCAGTAATCATTTATGAAGCTGCTAAATCTGCTATCGGCTATTTTCCATATCATACGTTGTGTCACTGTAATACATAGATTGTTAAATATCCCTAGATTTTTCTCAGCACTATGCGAAGTTCAACGTGTGACAGGAATCGCCACCAAATATTAACACGCAGCAGTAGATATTACACATATTAGACATGACTGGTCAAACCATATAATTTCCTTTGATTAAAAAAGAACATTATAATATAGATTATCATAGTTCTTACACTTGTAATGTTATTAGTGATAAAACTAGTCTAATGTTCTTTGAAATACTTAAACTTCAGGACACATTATCAGTAGTTCACCCCAGGATTCTCAGACATTCTGCCATTAATAAGTGAATAGTGGGCAAAAAAGTTTCTTCTGAAACAAAAACTCTTCCAGTCATATTTGATTCTGTGTGAGGGAAAAACTCTTTTGCTCCCATTCTCTTTCTGTATGGCAAATGACTCTGGTCTCGGATATTTGGTTCACTCGAGCTGGGATTTCCTTGTGACATGATTTATTTAGGATGTGTTAAGGCCTCTCAGAGAGCCTCGCATCCTCGACTTGCACTCCATCTCAGCTGACATCCTTTAGCCTCTTAAATTACTCATTCCATCTCTCTTTACTCTTTACCTCCCCCTGTATATCACTGTCCTCTTTCATTCCTCACTACAGTGCTGTTAGTAAATTAAAAGAAACAAGCCAATCGGAGCTGACAGCTGACTTCGTCTGTCGTTGGCCAAGTTTTACAGTTCTTATGCCGCTCTAATGCCTTTTGGCTCAGTCTCCGTGCTTTGTTTGTTGTTTCGCATAATAAAAGCCCATTCTACTTCAGTGCTTGGCTCAGAATAAACAGATTTGGGTTGCATACTTTACTGTAAACGAGACAAAATTAGCGTATCTATTAGCTGCTCCTGGTTTCCTCATGCGATGCTTCTGCTGTTGGCTCTGTGCTTATGCATTCCTGGCGTCTCAGTGGGGTTGGGCTGAGTGTGGTGAACAGCTGTAGATAGAGACTGTGGTGCTGAGATAGTGATCAGAACAGACTCGGTCACACCCACAGGTAGAGACTTTACACAGGGGTAATGGGCAGGCTTTGTTTGCTCTGTGTGTATGCGAGTGTGTTTTTGTGTAAATGAAGCCTAACGACAATCTTCTCTACTTTTTCAACAGCATCTGGAGAGGCCCCAATGTGAATTGTGTGGACAGCACTGGATACACCCCCCTCCACCACGCTGCCCTCAATGGACACAGGTAGATCAGTGAAAAATAATCCATTCCAAGTGGTTAAAAACATCATTAAATACACATTTAAGTGGGTTTTTGACAAGTTGTTTAATCAGTATTCACCCCCGAGTAAGATTATTTTGCAAGTTTGTTTTTTTTAATCAACAGCTCCGAGCAGGTATTGGTGAAAACACAAAACCTGGTGATAATTTCTCCTCCATCTGCTTCACTTCTGGCAGAACACTGCAACATGCATTCATTTTCAGGCCATTAGCATAACTGTTAGCCATGAATTTTATAATTTTTCGGGACCAAGCTCAATGTTTTTTTTCAACTGGATCAATTGAACGGTTAATTTAAAGAAGGGATGTCATTTTTTTGACCGTACTGTTACTGCACGCCATGTTACTACATGCCTTTTTTTTGTGTTGTCACAATTTTCACACAGACGACACAGGGGTGAGAAAACACCTTTTCTTTTCTCCCAGGTGAAAAATGTGCGAGTATACCCACTTATTTCAGTGTAAATGAGGCTTAAATATGGGAATTGGGAGAAATGTCTTTTTGTTACAGCCTGATTCAGTCCCTCTCTTTATGGTCTGCATTAAATGAGCTCTTCCCCTTACAGGCAATCATCCCACAGGGGAAGCTAAAGCAATTGATTGACTGTTAACGCTGTTAACGACGGGGCTTGTTTGTATTTATTAGTGCGGTTTACGCTCTTGCTGTTTTCTGACCGTTCGTGTTCCTTAAAATGATCCGCAGTGAGGTGGTGGAGGCACTGCTGCGAAACGAGGCCTTAACCAACATTGCTGACAACAAGGGCTGCTACCCTCTCCACCTGGCTGCGTGGAAGGGAGATGAACATATCGTCAAACTGCTCATTCACCAGGGACCTTCACACCCTAGACTCAATGAACAGGTCTGACACGGCATTTTCTCTTCTGCCTTATTTCTGCTGTGTTTGCTTGTGCATATATATGTTTTATTTTTTTTATTTTTACAGTTCTCTTTTTTTGTTTTTCATGCAATTTTAACTCGGATGATAATATCATGAGTTGTGAAATGACGCGGGCACTGAAGTGATTTGCTTAGAGTTTGTGTGTCTGCAGGAAACACATTAACACCTTTTTTACAGTGAACACATTCATTGAGCGCTTGTAGTTTATTTATTGGAGTGCTCATTGTTTAGTCGGCACCTAAAGTTGATAATTTCTCCACGTTGTAGGTGTTGGCTTATTGTTATTGTTAGCTGTCTAAATTCTCAGTATCTGTACTGGACTGACGCTGGCCAAAATCGTTTAATGGGATATTGGAAAAGAAAAAGAACACTCAAGACGAGTCGTTAACTTTAAAGAACACTTTGATGCTTCACTAATCAGTCAACATTCTGTAAAGAGAGATGTAATGTTAGTGAGGGCTGCAAATGTCAGCCTAGCAGTCGAAGCATTACATTTTTGAAATGACTCGTCATAGTTAAGAAATTTGACGTTGCAATATCGGTGTAGTATCGGTCACAAAAAAGTGGTGTTGACTCAAGCCATCCCTAATTTATTTATTTTATCTTTTTTTTTTAGCAAAAATGTGACTTGTTTTGGCTTAAAAAGTCTCTTACAGCATGACATGATTTGTATTTGGAAGAGTGCATTATACTCAGTGCATCTGACGCCATGCCTGTGTGAGAAATGCTTGTTTGCTCAAACCATTTTAACTGTTTTAACTCATTTGTTTGATATTTTGTTTGGTTGCTTACCTCACAGAATGCCCCCCAACATCATCTCAGTTCTGTTTGGTTTGAGGAGAAATGACCCATTATGAGTAATAATCACATTATCTAATCTAAGACCCTCAGATTAAAGCCAAAAAAAAAAGAGAAAGCTTATTGGTCTCATTTTGTGTCATTTCTCCATGCCTGTCCAATGACACCTGATTGTACATTAACTCAACTCTGATTTTGTTTTAATTCCTGCTTTTAATTTAGTTTGTTATCATCATTTGTTTGTTCATTGCTTGTCTGAACCAAAGCCATTGGCCTATCTTTTCTTTCTCCCTCCCAGAGCTCTGTAGACCATAAAGAGTTCAAACGCTGTGGGCCCTTTGACCCCTATATTAATGCCAAGGTGTGTACACACGGTGCTGCTGCCGAAAAACAACATTTCCTTTACTGCTGTGTTGGCTTAATGTGCTTGGGACTGGTTTTCTGCTGCTGCTGCTGCTGCTGCTGCTGATCACTGCTGCAGAGATATGGGAGAGGCTTTTAATTCCACTGGCTATCATCAGTGCATCTCTGTCCTCTGGCTTTCTACTCATGTTTGCTTGTGATCTCCAAATTGTTGTGTCAAATGACACTGTATTACAGCATGCCCTCCACCACAGATGTTAATCTTTTTGTGTGACATGTGACGCTACCCATGTACCAGCCCCTTTGTGAGCAGGGTCAGGAATAATAAACTAGGTTTTGGCCAAAAATGCCCCAGAAAGCTCAGTAAATGCTTTTCCCACCGTGAGTCGCTTCAGTGAATTGTGAGATATTTTCAAAAATCAGTTAAATCAATTCAAATATAATATTGACTAAATCAAACTACTGCTACCCTATCAATTAAAACTCCTAACAGCCATTAAGATTAGTTGCTTACGGCAAGTTGTCTGTTAAACCTACCCCCACAGTGCTGCTGCTCACTATACAGTTTCACAATAATTGCTAAAAAGATTTTCTGCTGAATAAGTATGTATAAGTAGTAATGAGCCATTTCTGTATTATGTCAAAGATGAACTAGAATAGTGCTCAGAGCAAGCGTTTCTCTGCTAAGACTACCACACCATCCAGAACAGATTAAAAAAGGAAGTGGAGGAGAGAATTGCTCTCTTCCTTCGGTCATTTCCCACTCCTACACAAAATTGTATGGACATGGATTTAGTAGGTATCAGAGATGGCAGACTTCACCTCATTCACGCAACAAGCCTCTGGCGGCCATAAGTGTGGAAACACAAACAAACAAACAGACAGACACACAGAGCCACTAAAAACAATACTTCACTCCCACTCCGTTGGGGGCCGTGACTAAACCAAACTTCTATGGGAAGAAAACGTATAAGAGATAAAGTTTTAACAGAATAGAAAAAGGATTAAGAGACGAAATCTCAATTTCTGACTCACCGTATGAAGTTTCTCTGGTCTCTTAGTCAAAACGACAGGCAGCGTGGGATTATGGGAGTTGTTGTCTTGTCCTGGCGTTTGTACTTGGGGGGGTTTAAGCAGCAGAACGTGCAGCAAATGGCCGTGAGTTGTGACAAATACACACAATAAAATGAAATAAAAAAAACACAGAAGACGACTCTCCAGCTCACTAATAATATAGAATTTTTCCTTCCCCACTCGTTTCATGGGGTTTCACCCTGAACCCTGAGCAGATGTTGTTCTTTTATAAACAATACAAATGAAAGAGTCCATTACTTTGAATATAAACATGCAAATAAATACATACATATGGATTTTAAGTGTGCCGGATAAATGTTGGCTAATGTAATTGTCGTCTTTAGATAGATTTACAAATGTTACAGAGTATATCTTTATCCAAACCATCGTTAAACTCATCAGACGCTCCTACTGGGAACAAACCAGAAGGTTGAATGCCACTTTTATTCGTTATCTTTCATTCAGCTGGCGACCTCGTAGCACATACGATATTATTACAGGTATATTTCTGTTTCACTGCTGCCCTACAGATACAAAGGGAAACCCCACTCACAGCCTGTCTTCATGAGTGGGATGCCAGTTGAGGCAACACTGCAGAACTGACAGTGTCACTGCCTCTCACAGTTACAGCAATGAGAAGTGTGAACATGCTCTGTGATTTTGACTGCAGAGCTGGAAACTCACCCCGGACCCGTGTTAAAAGTTGCAGACTATTTTTGCGCATGTCACATTTCTCCAAGACGTATCCTCTTACTGTTTGGATTGCAAGGCAAACTTTTAAGTATGCTGAAATTGTATTATCAGGGTGTGAGTATTCCTGCAGTGGCTGCATTTTTCTTACTTTGTCTTTTTGCATCGAGTGTGTGAGTAGGTCAAGTTTATGGGTCATGCAAGCACTTTCAGCACTACCCGGCGACCATGAGAAATTGATTCCCGGTTATGAATAAATCAAAAGACATGGATGTTGCGTGGTGACTGTGGCCCTGGTTGTGGTCATGGCTGATGGCATCATGTGACTGAGTGGGCGGGGTGCATCGTGCCCTCCCTCATCAGAGGGAGAGAGGATGGGAGTGTTTCAGCGCACCAGTCTCTTTGCATCAGCATCAAAGAGAGACGTCCGTGCCATGCATTTCTGTGCGAGTGTGTAAATGGGAGAATTTGCCCCTCCTCCTCCTCCTTCCCCTCCTGCTGCCAGTTTGTGCCCCTGAGCTTGCGTTGCTGGATGAGAAGAAGAGGCGGGATGTTGTCATAGTAACAGTGTCACGGCTTATTGGCTGTACGTGGTACAGTGGGTAATGGGGTGGTGTTTGTGTAGCGTAAGCTATAGCCAGACATGAAAGGTGTGTGATGAGGCTTGAAAGGCTGGAAGAATTGGGGCATCGCTGGTCCCTGTTGAGGACATTAAGGGAATTGGACTGGACTCGGTCCAGTTCTGATCCTAGTCCAGTCAGTCAGATTAATGTTCGTGCATCACACCTCTTTGCTGTCTCTCCTTGATAGTGTCCTTGGTGGGTTAGTAACTTTAAATGTTTCAAAGGCGTCATGATGAAGGAATTGGCAACTAGTCACATGATCTCAAGCCTGCTTCAGATTCCATATCCTGATACAGGGAATGTGATATATTGTGATGCTATAAGCATGGTGATATATTGTGATTTTTGTGACCTTAATAATTATCCTATAATTCTCTAAATCCCTCACATTTGGACATTCAGCAAAATGCATGTACAAATGTCAACATGAGGAAAACTGGATATCTTAATGAAATGTGTGAGTATTCAGGAGTCTTGGTTTCGACAGATAACTGCTTGTTTTTATGTTTTATTTGACCTAATTGTTGTTGTTAATTAACATATTTCCAATCACCACTCTATAATAAGATGTAGCCCTTGGTTTGTTCTGACTCGTCTCGTTCTACCTTTCACTCAGGCTTCATTTTTCTATATAGGTCACATGTCTTTTACAATATGTCTTTAGATGAGATCCACTGACTCAGATGCGCACGCGTTCTGCAGCAAACATGAGCTCTAACAGCATCATGCCCTGCACTCCAACACAAGAAAAACTGAAGCTCCAGAAAAGTCAAATAATATAGTAAAAATAGGGGTGAACCCAATGGTTATTCATGGATGGATTGTGTGTCTTCCTGTCAGACTTGGTGTGCACTGCAGTGTCTTAGAGCACTGACTGACGTGAGTGAAAGTTTCTGATGGCAGCAGCAGAAGTAATTTCTGTGGACATGGTCACCTCATTATCAAGTGGAGCAGAGTTTTCCTTCCTTCCTCAAGGCACGTTGTTCGCTCTCTGCCAGTATGCTCATTTATCCCCTCTGTGAGTCACGTCAGTGTCCAGGTCTTCCCTCAACTACTTGTGCCTTCTGCTCTCTGCTTGTCCAACCTGAAATATTGTGCCATTAAATGGCCTGAGAAGCACTTATGCTGTCTTGTCACCGTGCCTTTAATATTTGCTCATTTCAAGCTTCTTCTTTGTAAGTTGCAGCCAATAGAGTTGTCATGCCATGGTGGCAGGAAAAGTTTCTGCAAAAATTAACAGTGTCGAGCTGTCAGAGTCCCCTGTCCACTTAAAATGCACAGACGGTGAGCAGAATATCGCAGAACTTGACAGACTGAATATATCTGAGCCTTATAATGCCGCCTGGTTCTTTTCACCAGTATGGAAATGGACGTTATTCCAGATCTGATGTATTCCGACTTGTTCAACTTTCTTCCCTCATCCTACCTTAGAGAACGCTTACACATCGGAATTAAAGCATGTAAAATAGACAAGACATTAAAGCTGGCAAGTGTTGGACACATGCAGGATCTGTTGCCTGTAGGGTCCTGTTGCTCTGTCTTCTGTGATCCACCTTTATTTTCTCTCAGGATGTTTGAGTTTCTAGTAAAATGTCCTCCTGGGGCACAATAGCTTCACTTTTTATGAATACAGCCAGAAAAGAGTCAAGTTGTGTGACATACTATATTATCTTGGTATATATTCTGCCGCTGATATACGTCTATGGATTAGAACAGCGCGGCTTCACGCCAAAATTACATTGTATTGTGTCGCATGGCAGGATTGCGTGACGTCCGCTTCTGGTGCTCTCTTGGCAAGAGATGCAGAGCTGGCATCTGTTGTACATTGCCTTGTTGTGAAGTTGCATTTGGAAAGTGTGCACCATTGAATTAATCCATCCATTAGCAATTGCAGCTTTTCTTTGAGGGTTACCGGACCAAGTGTATTGTTGGAAGTAAAATTGATCTTTCCTGTAAAAAAAGGGAGGAAAAAATTCAGCTGTACAGAGAGTTACAATCTATGGCAGGAAGCCAGTCAGTCATTTCATTACATTAGAGTTTATTGTGGAATGCGTGACAGTGTCCAAGTAAAAATCCATAATGAGAGTTGGCATATACATCTAAATGGTTTCTCTTCATTTAATGCAAAGAACACTGGGCACTCAGGCCGAGCACATACAGGCCTCCTTTAACAAATGTGCAGAAACGCACAGTATGGTTTTATATTTGTAAAATATTAGAATGTAGCAAACAAAATTCTAGACTTCAGATTGTAAATGTAATCAACCAAGCTCCACACGACTTATTCTGTGTTTCTCTGTATCGTGGTGTTTGGATCGGCGATCTGATTTGTTTAATATGAAGACAGACAGAGGCAACTGCAACACTGCACTAGTAAAGTGAAGACATCCGTGTTGGCTTATGACTGAAAATATAAGGAAGTGCCCATGCAAAGTTTCAGAAGTATATTGTACTGCTCAAAAACCTGGCCCTTTAGTAATTTGATGGAAACAATCCTGCTGTATTCACACAGAGCCTGTTTTCAGATGAAGGATGCAGCATAAAAATAACATTCCATTGTTTCTGTTTATTAAGACCAAGAGGCAGAATAATCACCACAAGTTACATGCTGCAGCTTTAACCCCCCCCCCCCATGTTTAACATTTTCAAGGAGCATATAAACATTTCATAAAGTGCTTGTAAACACATTAAAGTGATTGTTGTTGTTATCCGGAACCCATAAGTGGAATATGTGTGTACATAAGTGTGTGTGCAACACAGATACTGAAGGATTATACAAACAACATTTGTTGACAAAAAAACAGCTCACAAACACACAGAGATCCATGTTTTTGGATATTACTCTCCCAAACTGAAAATATCCTACCATGCATATGTGTCCTATGAATACCTACAAACCCGTGGGATTTCACATTGTGACAGTGGGCAGCGTAGTGAGGATGGGCAGCTCTTTGGCACACCGGTCACAACAGCTGCTCTGCTCACCACCACGACTTCCACCACCAGGGGCGAGGATGGCGTAACCGCTGCCTCGCTCTGCTGCCTGCCAGTGTGTCACGTGACAGAGGTCACTAGTCAGACCACGTTACCGTCTCCACACTCCAGGTTGTGAGAACTCGAACATCCTTCATCGTCCGCTCCCCCGCTGTTCGCCCCCCTCCCCCGTCAAACTATTCTGCAGCATGAAAACACAATGCAGCATAATCTCCAGATGTTCCCAGTTAGGGCAGATTCTATCAGCAGTAGACACCAGTGGAGATCTTAATCTCTTGACTGTTTGACCTGCACGAAGGTCTAAATCAGGATGAGGTTTTATGCGGTCTGCACCGCAGCAGCAGTAGCGGCGTTACAGTAAAGACAGGATTTTCAGAAAAATGTGCACAGTCCAGGAAGTCTTAGCTGTTACAATAAGGACTCTAATCTCCTGTTCAGCGTGGCTGCCAGTCACTGGTGTCATTCTGCCAGACAGTCTTCAGAGGAGGCCTCGTCATCATTTTTTTGATTGTTCACATGGTGGCCCGTCGTGGGATTTGATCTCACAGTGACCTTTTTATGTTTAAGAATTAAAAATTGTTGCATTAAAACCACAAATTATTTTTGGTCTAACACTGCTTTGAAGAGGAATTTTCTTCTTTTTTTTTTTGTCTCTGCTTATATTTTATTTATTTTGCCATGTTTACTTCGTAAAGGAAAAAACACCACTAAACTAAATCTTTGCATCACTTGTCTTTTGCCCTGAACAACTGAATCGGAGATCAACACTCAAAAAGTACATACTTCTACACTTTCTCTAACACTTTACAGTAACAAGATATTTTTGAATTACGGAAGTAACAGAATGCTGAGATCATCTTATTTCTATAATTATCATTAAATAATAAGTAACAGCTTGGCACTAAAAGCATTTATATATTGATCCTCTTTAAGGTCTAGCTATTATATCATTTAGAATTCTAATTAATACTAGATGATGCTAGAAATTCAGTAAAAATCTTAAGTAATAACTAGTAATAAGTAATGTAATAACACACGGGTTGAGATCTCGCACACTTGTATGACACAGATATGAGTAACTGTGTCTGGTGAGATGTAAGTGCATGTAGCCGCACATAAAATTGCCTTTTCAACATATCTAAAAGCTGAATCGAACAAATACTTACATTATGAGTAAAAATTATATCTAACTTCTAAAGAATTTCCTGGTCTGTCTCAGTTGAAATGAAGTCTGAAAGATGTAGTTAGAATTGTGTTATTGTGTTTTTCTCCTGACATATATTGTGATTGCATTTTCATATAGACTTAAAGGAATACTTCACCAATTTGCATTTAGCTTTGTATCACTAGAATAGGGGTAGTATTTTTGAAAAATTGTGCTTCCCAACCTCAGTTTCCCCTGAATTGAGAAATATCTTCATTCTTTTCTTTGTTACATGCCCACCAGTAACACTTGGCCCTGTTAGCATAACTGTTAGCAAAGATGGCTGACACTGTTTACATTCTGGGAATGAGGTCCCGCCCCCCTCTAAAAAGTGCAGAATTAGCATTGCAGTTGCAGTTTCAAGCCTCGGACCAAGGCGTGGACCTAGTGTCAATGGTGGGCACTTTCAAAAATACTACCCCTATTCTAGCAATACCAAGCTAAATGCTTGCTTTAAAAACGGATTATTACCACGTAAAAATAATAACCTCTTTAATCTAAGGACAAGAACTAAATATGTGAAATGTTTCTAGCATTTACTTTTGTTTTAAATTGGCATAGAACAACTGAAAATAGAGTGATTAAATCACAGCCTTTGCTAATTGTGTTCTTTCAAATTTGTTATTCTATCGTAGTTGAAATTACCTTTCACGTCCCACTGTGGTCTGCTGATTTGTGGTGTGTGTGTGTGTGTGTTTTTTTTTTTAATTAAACATGTGTAGTAGAAGTGTTCACGTCAGTGAGCAGTGGCTGCTGTGTGACTAACATGCTTCACATACCTTGCGTCAGAGGAGTTCTGGTCAGGCTGGGGCGTCACAGCTGGTTGTTTCGCAGCTTTGAGTCAAGTGGCCGGTCAGCCATGTTTAATATGGTCAGATGTTGGCTGACACATGGCTGCAGAGCACCGACTGATCACCACGCTGACGGTGTTTACGTGATCACGTAGCGAGTATTGGGTGTGATTTGTTGCACTCTTGTTTAATATCCTGAGGGAAACCTAACGTTATCATGGATTTTTGGATGCTTTCTGTTAAAACGTGCTTGTAACGTTTAAATGAATTGCTTTTGATGCAGCAGACCTGCATGTTAGAGGAAGTGAGTCATGCTAATGTAATCGCAACATGTGCGTTTGTGTGTGCGCTGAGGTCATCTTTGTTCTCAGAATAAATCTCTGAAATGTCTTGATGGTGCATCACAAAGCAACATGGCTTTCGATGTGCAAATGTTTTGTAGCAGAGACGCGTCAAATATCAAAAAATTAGGTTGGATGTCAGACAGGATAATAATCGGAAAACCTGTTAACCAAGTTTTAGGAATTCAAAAATCTATAAATGTTAACAGAGAGGAGGAACAAGTACCCACATCCAATATCTAATGTCTAATGTATGAAGGTTATAAAGTAAAGTCATTTTAATGTTACTAATTCTAGGGCACTTTTCAAAATTATGATGACACAGATCTTTACCAGGCAGCAGATGTAAGATTTAAAAGACAGTTAAATGAAAATGAAGTATAATCAGAGAAGCTTCTCTGACTGAAGTGGATCAGCTGATCTGGTTTACTTCCTAGTAACGTTTATTCCTCTTTTCTTTTTTCTTTTTCCTGGTTCAGTTAAGTTCAACCAATAAAAGTATTTTTATTTACCAGCCTCTTTGCTTCCTCCTTTAAAGGGCAGGTGTCCTTTTTGTGTCCAAAAGCTCCACCTCTCCTCACGTGTGTCTACTCATGCTGTGACCTGCTTTCTCTTAAATGTCCCTCCTTTGCTTACAACAGTAGATGAGATACCTGCTGAACCCCATCTGGTGCCAGCTATTTGTGAACTGGGTGAAAAGGTCAACTTTCAAACTACTGTTGCCCCAGCGTTTTCTGCACCACAGCTGGTTTGTTTCTTTGAGAGTCGCTCAACCTGGCATCATGCATGTCCATGTTGTGTGTGTGTGTGTGTGTGTGTGTGTGTGTGTGGTATCTCATGCCAGCTGTAGGTGTCTCTATGGGTCTGGAATGACTGACTCTTGGAGCATGTGCTTCCACAATGGCTGGCATCTTCTGCCCCACCCGTCCACACACACATGGGTTTGAAAGGAGCCAAAGAGCTGTCAGGTTATACAGGCTCAGTTTGCAGATCACTCAGATTCATATTTGCAATATGTTGCACCTTCAGAGATTGAAAGCAGTGACTGCATCACAATTTCCCTCTCAGCCACATAAACACTTTCTCCTTAAGGCAGGAATCGTGGTTGTGTTGTGATGTTTTCCCTGTAGCTTTCTGCTTCTTCCCCTTATCCATGTTGTTTGCATTTATCAAGAGACTATTCCCATGATAACATCCCGGGTCAGCTCCTGTAGTTGAAGAGTCTGCCCCCTGCTGGCTGTTCAAGGTGGAGTTCATCCTGCGTGCTGAAGATTCTCAGTGCTGTTTGTCATTGATTGATCTGATTTAGTGCCGTGGTTCTCAAACTGTGGAGCTTCCTCTGGTGGTACTCAGACATACTGTTCTACTGTATGAACCAGGGTATGTGATCAGAGTAGTCACCACTCACTGAGTTCATGCTTAGATTATGATTTCTCATCATGAAAATAGAGTTTGTGACTATACATCACACACTATACTCAATCAAAAGTGTCAGCAATATAGGAGAAACAAGACAAAGGTTCCTCTGTGGTGCTATTTTTCATTTTAAAACTTTTCAGGGTTTCTTGAAAAACAATAATACAAAAACTGAATACAACATGGAAGGATTTTATTTTGAATGTTGCTGTTGTTGGTGTTTGTGATCGATAATAATTCTGTCTCATAGATGTGACGGCTCAGCCTGACAGGACTTGGGTTAATCGGTCCAGACAGCCTCAGTCATTGTGGCCTTTCGTCCAGGTGGCCCATGTCTGCTCATTCTCCACCGGTCTGAGTGCCTTTGCTCCTCTGTTAGCACCTCGTTGCCCCAGCGCTTTGTGCCATGTCCTCATTAGTCCATGCATGTCTGCCAATCCTCCACTCTAGAACCCTATTCTGCCAGATATTCCCAAAGGCCTCACTATGTGCTTCAGTTTGGTCGGTGCTTTCCTCTTTTAATCTACTAATGTGGTGGGTTCTATGCACTGATTGATGATGACTCCAATGAGTCACCTCCCTTCTCACTCATTCATGGAGGAGTGTCCCTTCCTTTCTGTTCTCCTTTATTACATCTATCTATTACTATGTTTGCTGTGTTTCTGTTACTGCTTTCCCCCCCCATGCCATGTCTTACTTGTTTATCTGCCCTCAAACAGAACAATGACAACGAAACACCGCTGCACTGTGCCGCCCAGTACGGCCACTTCCAGGTGGTGCGGCTGCTGCTGGAGGAGCTGACGGACCCGACCATGAGGAACAACAAGTTTGAGACTCCACTGGACCTGGCGGCGCTGTATGGTCGCTTGGAGGTGGTCAAGCTGCTCCTCAGCGCTCATCCTAACCTCCTGAGCTGTAACACCAAGAAACACACCCCCCTGCATCTGGCGTCACGGAATGGACACCTCTCTGTGGTGCAGGTGCTGCTGGACGCTGGCATGGACATCAACTATGAGGTGTGTTTTAGGTCTACGTTCAGACCTGGTTTTAAAATTCGTCCTGATTGGTTCCCAACCTGTCCTGAATGGGTCCCCAGATCTGATCACAAAACCATATTTAGAGGTGGTTTGAGGACACATGTGACCAGCGTCAGTAGCAATCTGTCCTCAGGACGCACTAGTGACCACCTCCTCTGACCAACAGTAGATTCACAGTATTCTTCACTAGTCTGTGCTCATACATTTTCTTATTAACCACTGACACGATATTTATACTGATTTTCACATTATTTTCTTTAACTGTTAAAACAGTGTATACATATTTTGCGTCACAGCAGCTTGAGTAGAGCTTTGATTAATTTGAGCTTCTGTCTCTCTTACAAGAGACACATAGACGCACCAACTTGCTGCATACGGACACATGTGTACTGCCCTTTTTAATGTGATCGGATCACTGAGGACAGATGTTAGTTTCATGTCTAAACGGGGTGTTAGTCTACATAAATACACCATGCATGTGAACCTAAAAGCTGGAAGTGTTTCTTAATGTACTGTAGTGGCAAACTTTGTTGGGTAACTTAATCAGTTCTTGCAGTACTTCCTCACACTACTTCCTACTTAAGCTGCAAGGTTAAATATAAAAGTCTTAAGCTCTCAGTTTGCAAAGGCACTGGTGTGGTATCTAAGCAGAGCCAGCCTTGCTCCCACTGACACTGCTGCATCAAGCTGTGCCTTCCACCTGACTGGAGATACTCTCCCCTTTTACTTTGTCCTACTTTCCCCTGAATCAAGGTTGGCACATCTAGCCAGTGTCCTTTAGGTGCTGCACCCTGCAGGTTTCAGTTAGAATGGCTCTCTGAACTGGAAAATGATGCAGTTTGATTCCTGGACCACATCATATTTAGCAGAGAAGTGGACCAGGTGGTGGACATAAGTCACCATTACACACAAACTGAAATGACAGAGAGGAAACCAAGCCTGACTCATATATTTAACATAGAAATAACAGTTGTTTTTTTTTTTATGATGATCATAACCAAAATAAGTGTCCTTTCTTTTTCTCCACCTCTCTGTGTTATGTTCCTCTTATTCTTTAAACTTCTTGTTTCTTTTTATGCTCAGACGGAGAAAGGCAGCGCCCTCCACGAAGCGGCCTTATTTGGCAAGAGGGATGTGGTTCAGAAACTTCTCAGTGCAGGTCTGACCTCAGTGCCATGCAATCAACATTTAATCAGCTTCCACCCAAAACATTTTTACATGTGACACTTGGTACTGACGTGTTGTCATTTTCCAGGCATTGATGTAAACATTGTTGACCAGAAGGGCCTGGCAGCGCTGGACACTGTCAAGGACATGCCCTCCCAGAAGAGCCGAGAAATAGCCGCTCTCATCTTAGGTAAAGGCTTGATAGGCTTTTGCGTAAAAAAGGTTTTGTTTCGATGTCACTTTTTGTAGCTGTGATACAATCTCCTGTTTGATTCTTGTAGGTCACATGAGTGGAAAACCCCCTGACATTGACCTTCCCCCTCCCCCTCCCCCTCCGCCTCAGGAGAGTCCCAGCCCGCGGAAAAAAGGTTAGACATGGCTGATGTCCCAACTTAGACAAGTTTGGTGATAAAACAGGAAGCACTGGGCAATATGTGTTTTTTTGAACTGCCTGTGTGTCTGTTTATATTTTGGCCTGTGTTGCAGGTGATATGGAGAGGGTGACTGAGTTGATCTCGGGGCTGGCCCCGGGGCCCGAGGAGGAGAGCCCGTATGAGGCTCTGTTCGAGGCCACCTCTTGCCACTCACTGGACAGTCTCACCAGCGGCAAATCCTCTGACAGAGACTCTGGACGGCCGGACAGTGAAGCTGGCAAGGTCAGCAGAAGTGAATAACACATGCTACACAGCAGTATGAAAAGCTCACCATATGGTTTAAACGAGAGATGAAATCCACAACTCCCACTAGAGGGTGATAGTGGTCCTCTCGCCGTAAGACCTGACCACCAAACCCCCCTTCAACATTACACTTATAGTGGTACTTTTGGAGGACTTTGACAATCATCTCAGTTTTATATACTGTACATGTCCTCCTGTTCTCCTGTTACTTATGATGTCTTATCAAGAAATACCCTGCAGCATGATTGCAGAAATGAATCAATGAATTTGAATGAAGCACACATTGACTGCAACTAAAGACTATTTTCGTTATTGATTCATCGGTTAATTACTTTCTTAATTAATCAATTAGTTGTTTGGTTAACAGAATGTCAGAAAATGTTGAAAAACGTTGATTAGGGTTTCCCAAACCTTGAAATGATGACGCTCTCCAATTTCTTGCTTTGTCCACAAACCAAAATAATTCAGTTTTCGTGATTTTTGTTTTGTTATAGACCAGAGAATATTCACATTTAAGAATCTGAGAAATCAGAGGGCCTGTTTTGATCTTTGTAAAAAACTCAAACTGATTATTTGATTATCAAAACAGTTGGCTTTGCATTGCATTGCTGCACTGCTATACTGTACAGTTGCTTGTTGTTTTTTTGCATAGCATTTCTTAACCTTGAGCTCATATATACTGCAACTTATATTCCTTATCATTTATAGAAAGACCGCCTGGTCCACACATCACATCCTGGTGCTGGTCATGAAGACGAGGCGAGTTCAGAGGTGAGGACCTAAAATCTTGTGTTGCCATCTCGCAGAAAATATCTTACACTTTGTGGCATTTCATGAATGTTTATGGTAGTATGGCGGCCTTTAAACCTTTTGGACATATTTGTACAGTGACACAGGGACTACATGAGGCGTTCCTTCTTAAAAAATACTAGTTTCTGTGAGGCAGAGGATACAGAGAATAGGCAGGGACAACGGAGGAAATGTGAAGTGGAAAAAGGAGTGAAAATCAAATCAGTTAAACTGTCTGTTTTAGCTGTGGCTTCTCCAGTCTTTCCTTGTCCTCAATGAAGGAGACATTTTAATGTCATTAGCTCTGGTCAATTAAATTTTAAGGCTCCCTCATTCTACCAAACTTTCTCCTTTGCTCCGTTTGTTTTTTCTTCTGCAGGCCCTGTTTACTAACAGCAGTATTAATGAACGAGGTGAGGAGGAGGAGGATCACACATATGAGTTGCTGCTGACTGCACAGACCAAAGTCCCACCGCCAAGCCAAGAGTCCCAGTCCAAAAAAGGTAATTGTATTAAAGTAAAACTGTACATTTTCAGTATTTCTTAGGGTATTGGAAATATTCATGTTTTCAAGGGATATTCATTGATAAACTGAATACTGAGTACTTTTCCTGTTGCTACTCATCATAATGCACATTGTCAGTCCTCAACATGATGGTGTTTCCTGTACTAGAACAGACGCTCCTCACTTGTGTCTGGTGACTGACACTGCATCTAATTGGATTAAATGGGATTAAATTAGGAGGCCATTTTGATACCTAGCTGTTGATATGGTTGTTTTAATACCGTCCCCCTGGGCTTTCTAACTTTATCGGCTTCATGATCACCAGTAGAAAACATCACTGAGCTGAAAGGATGGAGTTAAATCACCGGTGTCATTATCACGACTCCCCTGTGCAGATAAATTGGGCCATTAAAAACAGAGCCTTGTCTTTTTTTGCTGCTTTCTCTCTTGAGTTTGATAAAGAGACTGTGACCAATTCATTTAAAATGTCTGTTTTTAAAAGCTGCACTGTTTAAATGGCAAGAAGATCAATCTGACTTGTAGCTCCAAATAATGTCTCATGTTATGTTGAGCGAATAACCTCATCTGTTATTCCACATTTCACTTGTCTTTTGTTCTAGATGTAAATACCACTATACAGTCTTCCACCAGTGTCCTACCTCAGGTATGTGTTGTTTATCATTATTGTGCAGTATTATTCTCTTATGATCTGTTTGTGTTTTAAGTGTAGAAAGTATTTATAAAACGTACATACATAAACTGCTCCAAAACATGTAACTTTTTACTTAGTAGGGGTTACTTACTTGCTTATATATTTAATATGGTTTACTTTCTTCATTTGATTACTGGAAATCTGCTTGAGTATGTCAGTGAAATGTATTTTCCTAACATAAAATTCAATCAAAACTTAAAGAAAACATAAAAATAGGTATCTGTTATATTCTTGCTTTCATTGTTCTCGTGTCTGTATGTCTTTACACCAATGTCAAACAATATCCACCTCAATACTGCGTCAAAGTCTCTTTCTTAACTCTGGTTTTGTCTGCTTTTGTCAGACTCCAAGTTCAATTTGCACAAAAACCATTTGGATTGAGTTTCAACAGCCAGAGAACAGCAGAACAGAACCCAGCTGAAATGTCAATTTCATATCTAGAGCATGACCATGTGGCCAGAACGAGTTATATAATAAAGATTATTGCCTTTTCACAGTCAGGGACTGAAGCATATGTCAGAATGTGACTGTCTTAAACTGACCCTCGTAACTGTCTGTCTTTTTTTTATTGCCATATTGTATCTTATTTTATTGCCCCTTCATATTCATCACACAGTTTCAGATATTCTATTATCCCTGCCACCCATCCACTACCCCACCTGCTGCCCACATCTTGTCACATCTTTTAATTCATGCTCCTGTTAGGTTAGCGGCGCTCCTCAGCTGTCCAATGATAATAAATGAGCAGCTTGTTTTTCTCTGTGCAGCCGCCTGAGCAGAGCCACGTAATGGCTGCTCAAGTTAAACCTGCCACCATCACTCTAAGGATGTTAGTTTAGGTATATATCTATCAACTTAGCAACATTTATTTATAATAGTGTTAGAGAACCTCTGTAGCCTTCAGTTGGCATCAAAACACAAAAGATATTTGGATTGTCTATTGTGGGTTAAAACATCCATCCATCTTCTACTGCTTTATCCTCCACAAGATAATCCAAAATCCTGATTCTTTCATTCTGGGCTAATTTAAAAAAAAAAAAGAAAATCAACAATTCATACTATCAAGTGAATGTGCATGTATAAAAAGAACTAACATATAATCATTATATCTTCAATTTCTGCCAAATCTGCCAATTGGTTTTCCTAAATTTTACACACTGGTCCTTTAATGGCCAATTCTACCATGGTGATCTGCCAACACAGAAAAGCAACGGCAATTTTATTTGTTTTAACAAAATAAAACCAAAAATCATTACACATAATGGCAAAATTCTTTAGTTTCCCTTTTCAGCTTGGTGACTTTTAATTAAGCCAATCATGACTGTGTGTTCAGTTCAGACCTTTATTGTCCCTCAAATGGGAAATGTGGTTTGCAGCAGTGGTTAAAAAGACATAAAGGGCACAAAATATTGCTTAAGCAACCTGACAAAATTCAGCCACAAGAGTGTTTGATCAAACAAAAAGTCCACCGAAATATAAATATTGGCAACAGTAAATAAATAAATAAGCCAAATGATACAGTGCTGATTAAAGCGTCACAGAGGATTTGGTTGTTTCAATGCAACTTATATCTATTGCACTTTGTCCCAGGTCGCCTGTACCTCTGACCTGATGGGAGAGGAACAAATTCGTCCAATAGAGGATTGTCATTGCTGCTTTCTCTTTAATTGTCTGTTCCAAATTTCTGACATAGATAACTGCTGTATTCCAATTGTCTTGCTGGCTGTATGAATAATACAGGACAGACGAGTTTGTCAGGTTAAACAGAGATACAGAGGAAGTTTGGTCAATACCACAAAAGTACAGACGATCGATACTCAGCCCTAGGACGTGTGTCTTGATTGGCAGAACTGTATTAACTCCTTTTTGTTCTCCTTTCTTTCTCCACGTTAGCGTAAACCCACTGCCCCAAATGACCTCAGAGCCCCGAGCAAGACGAAAGACACCCTGCACCCTCCCGGACTGGTGCTACCACGGCTCTCGGGAGGTGAGTCTGACCTCAGTTCTCAGATTTTTAGCAGACAATGAGGGAAAAGCAGCTGCAGCTGGCAATGCTGTGAGGGTGAGAAACGATGCACTGGACACACTAGACTTGGCAATCGCGGCATGACAGTGAAATGGGAGCAATGCATTTGAGTTTGCAGGCTGAGATGGACTGGCTTGAATCGCACAGCGAGGGAAGAATGCATGGCTGGCATTCGCAAGCAACAGAGTGGATTTGGCTCACAGGGAATCGGCTGAATGACGTGCACTGGCATGTGAGCAAGACTCATTTCATAGTCAATATGAAACCGAATTCTTGATCAGATTGCGCCACTCCTGTCTCCTATTCCATGTGCACATCCATGCATGAATGTGGATATATGCTGTAATTCAGTGAGGCCCACAGTGGAGAGGAGCAGTATGGTCACGTTTTTACAGATATCTTTATTGAGTTTTTGTTACTTTTGTAGAAAGAAGCATGGTAGGCAAGCGGACTTTAATACTGCTGCTCACAAGAGGAACGGCCTTTTTTCATAATCTTGGGATTGGGTTGTTTAATTCTTCTCTCACTGTGGTTGTGGGAAGGTTTTATATGTTGTTTTTTCCCCTTCAAACACCAGTAACACCAACTCTAACATAACACAGCTATGAAATGTGCAAAAAAAAGCAGTTAAATGGACACAACTCTGTGAGAGTGTGACTCTTAATGTAACTTGAAATGATCTGATTATGATAGTTAGGTTAGTTATTAATCAGTAGTAAATTAATGATGCCCAACATACGTCGATGCATAGGTTTTTCAGTAACAAATTGTGGTCTGTTGACGAAATGCTAACATGATATTTTAGTTTTTGCAAAATACACCCTCACAATCTGATGTAACCAACTAGTGCCTTTTAGATTATTAACACTAATGAGTTGATTCATTACAAAATGAGCACTTGCGTTTCAGTGAAACATGTTAATAAGTCAGTCTGTCATGGGGGAATGAGGGAAATGTAAATCACATATTAAATAATCATAATAAACTTTGTTTTTATCACACTTTTCTTAATGTTACAAAGTGTGTAACTGTTAAAACCAAGCAAGCAGATGTCTAAATGGAAACATTTGTATCAATAATTAAAAACCAAATACATTATAGCATACTTTTATTTCCCTGTTATTTTCCTTATTGGCTGCAAAATTCTCATTTCTCTTTTTTTAAGCCACAAAAACCACAAGTTTGGTTTATATGTAACTACATCTGTCTTTTTTTGAACGTCAGAAAGTTGAAGTGGTGGTTCCTTCCTTTTGTTTTCGTTACTCACCAGGACAGCAGGCACAGTCTACGCGTAAAGTGCTGTTGTGTGAATATGTTTTTGTCATGTTGGCTGAGAATGAACCTGGGGTTTAATTTCCTCTCCCTGTGCGGACGAGCCAGGGATCAGACCTCGGCACGCTCCGCGGCAGGTGGGAGGATAGTGCATGCACGGTCAGCGATATGAACACAGTGTATCATCTGTTATAAACTGCTGTTGTCAGCAGGACAGGACGTCGTTCCTCAACAGATTTTCACCCCTGTGTACTGTTTTATGGTGTTTTCCCAGTGTATCATTCTCCCTGGTGGTAGCGTCCTATGATTCTCTCGTAGCAGTAATTAAAAAAAAAAAGGGTAAACATAGGACATAGTAAAGTTTGATGTTCTGGTTCGGTTTCAGTGTCATTCATTCCTATCATGTCACAGAAGTCTTAGCGTTTATATCTGTGGTTCTTTGTTGGAGAGTTCCTCATGCTTCGACCAAATGCTTTGCTTGGTTGCTTCAGAAATGGGCTATTGTGTGCATTGCAGTTTTGATCCAGTGGAACTGCAACAGATGGATGAAAAGGCGATAAGGAGAGAAAGCACCTGTTTGGCATTAACAATCTTAATACCAGTCTCCATATTATGTGAGCGCTGAGCATAAAAATAAACTCGACTGTTCTTTGACCACGCATCTTTTTAAGCACCGTCATCTACGTGTTTGTCAGTTATAGTTAGTGCCAGTTTAGCTCGTGCAATTTCTAGCCTTTTAAGCAATTTTGCATGTTCTGATGTCATTTTATTATATCCACTTAAATGTTGTTAAGCCCTTATAAGAAAATAATCCAATTAAGGCTTAATGTTTGATAGTTAAACTCTCAATTCTGAAAAGGGAATACAACCCAACAGATAGAACTTTATTTAGTAAATAAACATATTGAGAAAAACATAAATCCACATCATCTGTGCATTAACATTGTGTGGCTAATGGCACATCTACCAAAAAAGGAAAACCATTTCCAACAGCCACAGTGTGTTATTCTCTTATTCTGCAAACAAACACGTACATGGTTATGAGTCCAAAACGTCCTTTTGTCTTCAACAAAAATAGGTTTATGTCTTCACAGGCAGATCTTGAGTTGACTTTGGATTATTCAGATGAGTGGAGTGACAGCCAGTCAAACAAACATGACATCATTTGTTAGATATGGTGTGTACTTTGCCAAATTAAATACATACCCCACCTCTGTGGTGACCTCACTCTCCGTGTCTGTCTAGATGCATTTTCCCCCAGCAGAGCACGAGCGGGGGGTGCAGTGATCTCACTAAGAGTTAACGCAGTGTGCGATTGTTGGAACCACGCTGATGTGCTCATAGGGCGTTCACACTCCCTCGCTGCCAAGGCGAGGGTGGGTTTTTGGCTGTGCTCCTGACATGTGTGCACAGTACACTCACTCACCCCTCATTACAAACACCCACATAGCTGTCCTAGATGTTTTAAGTCTTTAGCAACATGAGAAAATGGAGTTGAGGGCGTTGGCACGAGCCCTCACTGCAAATGGCCCCTGAAACTGTAAATGATGCAGTTTAGGGAAGAAAGAGTGTAAGTAAGATCACACCCTCCAGGACTGAACTGTTAACTCTTTCAGTGTGTGTGTGTGTGTGTGTGATGGATGTTTTCATTCTCTGAGCAGCTGGTTCAGAGATGACACAGGCAAAACATGTTGAGCAAGAAGTGTTTTTGTGAAGGACAAACTAAGTGTTGCAACTGGTCACTACGTTTCCTGTGATGTGACTGCCCTGGATTCCCTGTCACCAAACACCCTGACCCTGTCACCCTGGCAGAGGGGTAGAGACGTGACCACACACACACACACACACACACACACTCTCTCTCTCCACATACACTCCTTTACCATGTGTCACAGCGCTAATTATCAGCAGTCTGGCTGCAGGAGGATGGGGTGATTCAAATTTCCATTCCTGAACCACCATTAGGGTCTAGAATTAGAAGCCAGAAACGACACAGAGGGTAGCTGGTCACACAGCAGACGACAACAGGCACCACTGCAGCACAGAGAGGGATGAAAGCAGGACTGGGCACAGCTCAAGCTCACGTTTGTTCCGTAGTGTTGACAATGACGTGCACCGTCGAGTAACGGCTTATTTGACTGTGGAAAAGTGGCGTATGTGGCAGTCATTTCTCTGGAAAAGGGAGGAGGAAAACATATTTGTTTTTAATTACACTTGCTTTTTGGTCTCATGAAGGAGTGGTTTTCATTGAAGAAGCCACACAATGTAAGTGTGACTCTTTTTGTGTGATTTTTACGACTTCTAGTGATTTTCTGTTGTATATTGTGGTGCATTCGTTGAGCTTTTTTTTAACGTCTCTCGGGGGGGATTTTAAGTGTCGTGTCGTTTCGTGCCAAGGAGCCCAACAGACCAGTGGGTGTGTGAGGTGAGGCGAGTCACAAACATGACCAGCCTCAACTTTCTGTTACAAAACACAGCAGACAGGCTCCAGCCGATAGTCACCAGACGACTGCAAGCTGGGTTTGGAATTCTGTTCTTTCTCCAGCCAACATACACCCTCTTTTCACTCCATATCTTCTCCCTCTTTTTCTCTCCGTCACCCCTGGTAGGAAACAATTACAGATCTGTTTCAGGGATTGTGTGGGCGGCTTCTTGTTAGCTGTGCTCTGAGGATCTGCCCCTCAGTATGAAGTCCACTTTCCAACCTTGAGCTACTCTCTTTCTCCCCCCTGACTCTGTTCATTGTTTTTCTCTGTCTCCAGATAACTCCCAGCTCAGCGAGGATCAGGAAGCAGGTGTCCCAGAGCAGTTCACTGGCCTCCTGCACGGATCATCTCCCGTCATCGACTGCCGCGAGGAGGCCTTCAGGCTTCCAGGTGATCCGCCACCCGCCCCCCAAAGTCAGCAAGAAACAAGCAAACCCGCCAAAGTAAAAGAGCAAGTAGCAGCAGCTGCACCGCAACCTAGCCGCCCCAGTATGGCCGCCATCCTGACGGACTGTGACCCAAAAGCGATTTATGCGACTGTGAATAAGGACCACAGGACCTCGGGGGCCGGGGCAGCGTCTGCCGCTAGGATGCACCCTCCTGGGGACCTGAAACTTGCACGCAGCCTCTCCAAGTCTGACTCAGACTTGCTCGTGTCGCCTCCCAGTGAGGAGGAAGGAGGACTGGGGAACCGAAGCGAGTCGGTATCTAACTGTAGCACTGGCAAGAAGAGGCTTGAGAAATCTCCCTCTTTCACTTCAGAATGGGACGAGGTAAGTGTTTGTGCTCGTCCTTTTGCTGTGTTTGTGTCTTTGCTTCTTCATTAAGGTGCTGTGTTTAAGACGATATATCAATATTTCCCAAAGTTTCTTCATTCATTTATTTCAATGAAAAAAGCAGGTGGAACCAAAACATTCAAGCCCATGGTGTACTTACACACAACATATATTTAAAAAAAAAAAACTCATGGAATTGTCTCTACAAGTCTCTCATGAAAGCTTTTGAATACAAACTATTAATATTATCATGCACACACTCACTAAGCTACAAAAATGCACTGTACATAGTTTAAAATTCTTATTCCAGCAGGAGAAATTACAAAGCCTCCCTTGTTGGTCCTTAGTCTGCTTATGTGTAACTGAACAGGCCTAAGTCTCACCACTGTAGCTTGATTGAATTGCATGGAAACGTACTGATCGACTGCATCATGTTCAAACAAAATGATCGGTTGTGTTTCTGATTTTTTTTTTCTGGACAACTTTATTTATCGGTTGTGTTTTAGAAACCCAATTACAGACTTAGGTCTTGCAAATGGCTCCATCTGGCACTCATGAACGATCCACTTATCTACAGCTGTAACAGAAGTGTTTACATCAGTTGTCTTCGCTGCTGATGTTGCACCAAAATGTTATTTCACAGAAAAGCCTGTATTCACACATTCGGCACTTGAATTCGTTGTCTGGGACATGGATAAGGTGCTGAGCCATAGTGATCGGGGTATAAAACAACTCTAAGAAACTAAAACAAAGAGAATTAGCCAAGAGACGTCCAACCAATACCTTTCCAGCTTGATTGCGCGGCTTGAGACAAGTGACCAAGCGTCAGATTTGAGACTGAATGTTCTCTCACATAATATTAGCTTATATATTATAGTGAGCAGCGGGGTGTACACTTGTATAAGCCTGAGCAATTAACTTGCTCTTTCATTAGTTTCCTACTTCAATTCTCCTACTGTCTGCAACATTAATGATATTCTCTAAGCTCCTTTTATTAGGTTTTTTAAAGCTCCAGTAGGAGGAAATAAATGTTATTTTACTTTTTTTTTTTTTTTTTACTTAAATTTCAACTCTGCTCGAGTGTAACCACTATTAACTACAAGACACTCCGTACGCTTACACGACACACTTTCCTTTGTAATGTTTGCATTCAGCTCTTTGTTAGACTTGGACTTAAAAAGACATTTAATGATTTCAGTTTCATTTGCAGTATATAACACACTGTACACTGTATATCTTATTAACAACAAACAAACAATATAAACCAAAACAATCAAATCTGCCTGTTCTACACTGTACTCATAATGTCTGTATGACATTACATACACATGCACGTTATTATAACAGACCTTTGACTCAGCATTAAAGCTGCGATAAGCCAAATGAGTGAACATAATGTAATGTGTAAGACTTTCTAGACACTAGTTTGGCCCAACCTACAAATTAAGTAGTGTTTTTGACTGCACCCATGACTACACTGGATTATGTATAGTTACTGGAATGCTTTAAATAATAATCTACATTGTTATGTGAATACTTCTTTAATCAAGTCCTTACTTGTCTGTGTTAGCCTGTGATTTACCATAAATTGAGCCTTGTGTTAATCTTGCTGCAGGTTCTGTAAGCAGTCTTTAGTTTCAGAGCCGATCATTGAGGTGCATTTATGCATGACCACAATTTGACTCTGATGTTTGTTCTGTCTGTAAATAGAATTGTCAATGCTCAGATGGAGAGCAGCTATTACCTTATACAGAATATAGTCAAAGTTCAAAACACTACCGTCAGTGTAAGTTTGACTCTGATATTTGGCCAACAAAAGCAACGTTATTCCTTTATCTGCTGCAGCAGTGCCCGCCATCTGCAAACATCACAATGTAACTTCAGCTTATAGTTCTGGCACGGACACACAAGGAAGTATTTTATCAAACTTTATTTTTATAGCTGCTTATTCTTTCTGCTGGTCGATATCTCTGCAGATTTTAAACTTTAGCCAGTCGGAGCAATCACATTTTCATCTACTCTGTATTACAGGCCTATTTTATTTATTCATTAGTCAATTTATGTTTTTAGTTCTTAATAACAACAGATGTCGTAAATTGTGATCTAACATACAGATTGATGTCATTCTCAGTCCAGAAAGTGTCTTTGGCTTATTGTAACTTTATTGGAAAAGTTATTCTCTTTTTTTTATCAAGGAGTGACTTGGCATTATCGCCCCTCAGCAGTGGTGCAGTGGAGTAATAAGGTCTAGAGTGGAGAACATCTTGGGCACAGTTGGACTGTGCAGTCTAGTTTTCCTGTTCAGCGAGCATTTCACCTCCTCAGACTGCACCTGGGGGATGTGGCCTCTGAGCGCATGACGCTATCAAGACAGCCATGACATTACTGTTGTTATTACTCCCCGTTGCCCTTTAGCAGCCAGTAATAAGCTTGAAGTTGGTTGTTTATGAACAGGCGAGCTGTATACACCGAGCATGAGCACTGATCAGGTTGTCCTATTGACTTCAAGGGGCCGTCCACATGCTGCTCTTAAGAACGCATGGAAAAACATGTGGAAAGGGGCCCGGGGTGTCATTTACCAACACACTTATGACCCGGGGGCCACATGAGCTTCAAGTCTGGTAAGGAGGGGGACAGTCAAGTAAAAAAAGTCCAACTGTGTGGGGGGAAAACAACTGCTCAGTCGGGGTAGACGATATTAGCTTTAAATGATATCACAATATTTCATCACGATGTAGCAAAAATAACATTAGTGAGAATAAAGGTGCTTGTTTTGATACATAATGGTATATAATTAACAACAAACATTTGAAGATTCATTTTGCATCGTTGCTAAGCAACCAAAACTTGTTAGCTGCTGAGATGACGACCTGACTCAATTAACTTAAACAAAGATAATGGATTATCAGAACTGCTGTTCAATGAATGTGTGGAAAAAACGTGTCTAGGTGAATCCTCTCCTTCACCACCTGATTCAGGTCCTTCGTCTGGATGATAGTGTTTCAGAGTTTATTTAGGAGTGAACAAAAATCAAGACATTAAAAACACCCACTTCATTACAGAAAGCACGTATCAATGCAGAGGTGCCCAGAAAAACAAGCACTTTGCAGTGAATGTGTGTCGCAAACGTGTCACTCTAATTTGTGCGCGCATCGGCCTCACAGAAAATAGTGTATTTGTGCACACCAAAGAAGACAATGGCCTCATTTACTGTGCGCACCATACAAGCCAAGGTTTGCTGGGTAAATTGGCCATGTTTAAGTTCACCAGAATGCCTAAAGCCGTGTTTGAAATCTTGAAGTAGGCTGCTGGCAAAGAGCGACCACAATTCATCTTAAATTATTCATCCATCCCATGGGAGTGTATCTTATTTACTCCCCACTGTCACAAAATAAGAGTGTTTTGGGGATTGTAATAATATACGAGCCAATGCAGTTGACCTCGAGTATCCTACTGCAGAATAAAATAGAAAGCACAAACTCTGCTTCTGTGCCATTTCATGTATAGTATGTGTAGTGTAGGTCCCTCATCACACTCGGTGTCACTGGGTATGGACTATATCTGTGTGTGTGAACCAGCTTGTCAGGCGGACCAACCATTCTTTAGCTGCAATGAACACGATACAAGACTGCTGCCTCAAATCTAATGTTATTAAGATGCAGTTTGCATTAATGAACTCCTCTTTTTCTAGCGGCGATTGCAAGGTGTGACACTTTCTCCCCCCAAATGAGATTTGGCACTTCTGATGAGCCAATTTCCCTCGTCCAATTTCAGAGCTGTAGTTAATATTAATGAGCTTGGATTCCTGTTTCTCCCCACTTGAATAGTGATTCAGATGCCTGCGAGTTCAGTGCTGAAAGCAGGAAAAAAAAAAGAAAGAAAGCGAGAGCCCCGAAACGCTCTTCCTTTCCTTTCAGGAAATCAGCTTACATTCACTTGAAATGGAAATATTCACACTGGCGATACAAAGTGCATTGCAAATGAGGGGGAATGTGTGGGGAAAGTAGTTAAAGTTTGATTGGGCGTAACCTAGACTGCTCTCTCTTTAATGATGTTAGGAGTGTACACTGAACATTGAAAACTCTCGCTCTCTTCCTGTGAGCTTCTCCTCAGCCTGCATTACTCCATCCACTGTTGTTTCTTTATGTGGCAGCCATCTTGCCTGTCATGAATGACTGCTCTGCAACACTCTACTGAGCTGTGAGACAGCATTTTACCCAGATGGTCCCAGGACATTATCAAATCCACCCTCTCGCATATGCACATGCATCTTTTTCTTGGTGGTGCTAAATATTCCAGTTCTCACACCCTCTTCCCCTTTCTTCCATATCTCTCTCATTCCTTCTCTCCCCTTTTCTTTTCTCCACTTGAGCTACACCCTCACCGCAGATGCACCGCCTCTGGTTTCAGGACAAGCAGATTTGACTTGCATGAGGTCTTGGCCTATGCATCTCTCCATTTAAAGGAGCTCTGAGTCTGTGCGTGTGCGTGTGTGTGTGTGTGTTGGTGTTGGTGTGCGAAGCGCATGCTAATGTGACGTGGTCTTGGTCCTTGGGATCAGACTGAAGATGACAATCCAGGGGGCACATTGTGTGGGCCGGCCAACTGAGCTCCACAGATGGGAGGAGAGAAAGGGAGACAGAGACTGAAACAGAAGGAGAGAGGAGAGAGGGCCACCATCCACAGCCACTTCACTTCTTACTTAATTTTCGATTCATGCTCCTCTGATACAGTAGTCATTATGAAACCAGCTTTCGTGAGTATTAATTCCTCTCAGGGCTACAGCTCTAGTGGAGGCTCATTCATTTTGTCGACCTACCATTAACTAATTGAAAGAAATCCTCACTGATATTGTAGTAGTCATGTAGTTTTTCTTGTTTTGTTTTTTACTGAGAAGATTACAGACTTAAAACATCTTTTGTCCTCTTGTATTGCCATGTAATCAAACTCGTGGACTTGGGCTAACTTTTCCTTTAGATGACCTGCTGCGAGCAAACTGAACTGTGGGTGTGTGTCACGGCCTTGCAGGGGAAATCCATTCTCTAACCCCACAGGACAGCAATGGAACACTCCGACATGCAGCCACAGCTCTGTATTCTTACGTCTTTTGAGCATGAGCTGACAAACTTATCAGAGTTTTTTTAAAAGGAGCATTGTTCCTAAAAGTTCAAGCATGACATTGTGCTATTTCAGGGGGTTGCTAATGGGACAGCTGACGGTGCTTTCTCCCCATAGAGCACACAGGCAGTGGCACTTTCCTTTAGGTGATGATGTGCTTGTGTTACCCTTGATGCCATTCCATGGATTCATTCCAATCCTTTTGATGCCAGTGGTCTGGGCACACCTTCCCTGCAGGAGCACTGACTTTGCCAGGCGTCATTTACGCCTGGTGTATTTTCACCAAAGTGTGTCCAGCGTGAGGCTGCATGAGCCAGAAATGACGTCATTACAACCAATGCGTTGGAGGGAAGGGAGTTCCAAAAGTTGTCGCAGAGTTATGTAACGCATTACAAATACTGGCTTTGATCAAGATCCCAAGGACTATCACTTGTCCAGATGTCAACCAAGGTGTGGGAGCCCTGGTTTATAAGCAACTGTGCAGACCAGATATGTCACATGGTCACATGGTTCAGAGTCTTGGAGATGGGTTTTCATGGAGGAATTAACGCAGCATGGGGGAGAAGTTACATTTAAGTTTCACTGTAGCTTATTATGTGTGAGCTGTGTGAAAACAAAAAAAAATTGAATATGTTTGCAGAAACAGACTTCCTGTTTATCTAAAAACGCAGCCTTGCGTTTTGGATTGACACATGTCACATGCTGACCATAAACACCTCTGGCTGCTCCTAGTGCGCATGCTGTCTGCGGAGGTGCTTCATTTGAATCTAAGCAAAAGCTTTAGTTTTGCTCTCCCTTGTACCTCCTCACTGACCCCCAGTGGAAAAAAATGTTTTTAAATCCCAGTGAGTTATTCCCTGCTCACGTCTGCTGTGAGAACCATGATAAATGGCTTCATGTGTCTTTAATCTCACCCTCACCAGCTTTCATCACTGCTAGCTCTTCAGCTGTTGACCTCCACCCCGCTGCTGACTTCTGACCCTCGCCATGGTATCCCCTTGTTCTCGAGAGCCCCGCTCACAATGGATGCCTCTCCGTTTCAGGTCCCTGTATTGATTTGATCCTGCATCACAAAAACACATTCCTCTCCCTCACTCGTCTATTCATCCTGGTGGCACTGAGCTTCTTAGCCCTCGACCATGAAATTCAAAGGCTTTTCTTGTTGTGGATGTGTTTTACCTTGAGGAAATCACTGGACTGTGTCCCTTGATAAGGATATATTTTCCAGCTCCGACTCTTTATTTATCACACCTGCCTTTCACGGTAGCTGCTTCTGAATTTCCCTGGACTGTCTCCCTTTTACATTAGACCGGACAAGTAAAGCCAATATACCAATATACCAATATACTGCGTGTTTTCACTATTACATCTCGACACATATTTAGTGTGTCAAAGTGACACAACTTATAACTCACAGCTTATTTACCTGCAGTGTGTTTCAAATGCAGCCGGCTACTGATTTCTTGAGTACACAGCAGGTCAAGGCATTCAGAACATCAGAAGTGCAGATTATTGCAGCCTCTGCTTCAGTATTCATAGGACATTGGCATATCTTGTCTCCTGTGAGTCAAAAATGAGTGAGATCGCAGCTCCATGCTGATTCCCCTCTGCTCGTTGCTAAAGACTGATGCCATTGACGGGAGTCTTTAGTACAGACCTCTGCCACTTAATGAGACAAGAGCATTGCCCTGCACTCATTAACGCATGAGTTACAATAGCACCAGTCCAAGAGTCTGTTCAAAGGAGCAGTTTTATCAACCGCCTCAATGGCACAAGAGTGACTTTATATTATTAATCATACTATTTAAGGGGATTTGTACGGGGGGGGGGGGGGGGGGGCGTTTCTAGGGGCTGTTTCTTGCAGTACATTATTTTTAGTGAAGATGCACATCAGACACATCTGGGTGTTTTCCTCGCACATCTTTTGATAATTGCACAAACGAAATGGGTTAAACTTATCTTTGTTCACTCTGAAATAAACTCTAAACCTGCCATCATTCAGATGAAGCTCCTGAATCAGTTTGTGAAGGATTGGAATAGCCCACGCATAGCAAGTTTGTTTGTTTGTTTCCACACACACAATCTTCAAAGCTTGGGTGAGTGAAACCCAGCACTGTTTACCTACTTTCTTTGTTTTGTCTTGTTTTTTTAAAGTAATGCTTTAATTAATTCAGTGAAGATGCAGCAACATCAGTTATCTCTGCAGCTCCCAGGATTTGGGTTCTGAGTAATGACACCTGTGGCCTCATGTGAATGCCCCCTAACATAATAATAGGAGTGCACTTCCCTGCAGGGCTGGATAAGAAAATGGTAAATGGTAGACTTTCAGGGGTAAAAATAATGAACTACTGTTTTATCTTATGAGTTTAATCTCTAAAAAAACCATAGCGGCTGCTACTTTCACTGACCTTTTGTTTTGTGCCAGACAATTTCTTGGCCATTTGCAGTGATTTCCAGTGCAAGACTTTGCATCTTAAGCCAAGACGAATGACACAAAACTATAATAATATTTAAATGGCAGCTATAAGAGTGTCAAAGAAGCTCCCAAAAAGCCTAGTGCCGCAATATGGAACTATTCCTTTAATCCACTACGGAGGATGAAGGATGATTATGTTTGGCACTTAAAACACGGCACACAGTAGCACGGTTTTTTCTTTTTTTTGCTGACTCATCTGGCTCTTTGTTGGTGCTGATCAATGGAGGTTATTTGTTGAGTGTGTGTGTGTGACTAACCCACCATCTGGTCAATATGCTGGATTTTAATCAACAGTATGGAGCAGTAACATCACACAGACAAAAGAAAACAAAAATAATAGTCTCTCGCTCTCTCTCTCTCTCTCGCTCTCTCTCTCTCTCTCGTGTACTGCGGATTCAGATTAAACATAAAGCATAATATTATGAATAATATGTATTGTACCAGTGCAACTGTGTGTATATATCTTGCTTTCTTTTTTACTGTTGCTCTTATGTCTTCATTTTGTCTTGCCACTAATTCTTCGGTGATTCAATTCACCACACCCACTGATGCACCGTTCGAGCGCACTTTTTGATTTGAAATGATGTTTATTTTCAGTTACATTCAGTTGAGTGTGTTAGAGGACCTTTGTATACTGATTATAATGAAACTCTGGAGGAGTGTTGCTGGCACCGTGTACGAACAGTAGTTGCCCAGAAGGGAAGGCGAAAACAAAACCCTGAATTCTCTCTCAGCAGACACAGACGACTTCTCCCACCGCAAAACAAGGAAGATCTAATTCCCTTGACAGCGTAAGACGTCCATCTTCATAAACAATATCTCCTGGTCCTTTTGGGGCATGGTTCTCTCCTCTTCAGGGGCATTCTTTTTTAGATGTAGATGGGATTCTTTCAGGCTTTTTTTTTTTTTTTATATAAATAATCTCAGTGATTATTAATTCCCTTTTCTAGTCTAGATAATGTTGTCATCTGTGCATCAATCTTCAAAGTTAGATTTCTGTCTCTGCTCTTCTGATAGTCATCTCTCCTCTAATTTTGTACCATTAAACTACACGTTCACTGTACCAGGCTCTGATTGATGAAGAGAGCCTTACAAATGTTGACTTAATAATAATAATAATAATAATAATAATAATATCATTTATAATTATTATAACCTGTCCTGGGCTGTAAGAACAACAGACAGGACATAGACTCAGTATAAGCAATGTCAAGGCCATTGCTTTTGTATAAATCTTCCAAAACGGACACAGAAAATAACTTTTCAGGACAGTTTATGAAATTGACCTTATCCTTTAAAAGAATTTGGAGTGACAGTTCCTGACAGGGTTGATGGCAGTGCTGTCAGTTTCTACTTTTTCATTTTACTCGACCCTGAACTGGCTGTTTTTGTGCTGTGACAAATATAATGGCCCAGCGTGACTTTGGTGCTTTTTTTGAAAGCGGTAAATGGAAACGGGACCAACACAATACAGTACAGTAACAGTATGGTAATGTTTTTGTAATTGAAAAGTCATTTTAAGCTTTTACAGTCTAATTTATTTATTAATCACTAAGTAAGGAGAGTGAATTTAAACCTTATAATGTGGAAATTCTACAGTTTCATTACCGTTATTACCTTGGGAAAATAACAGGGTATTACTGCAATATTACCACACTTCTACAAATGTTATCTCCAAGCTGCCTTATGACAAACTTATTAAAATACTGTTGCCATGTCGTTACTGTACTGTAATATAAAGTGTTACTGAAACAGGATTCTGATGTTAGAATTTTGCATGTGTATGGCATGGTGATAATATTCTCATGCATTTAGGAGGCGATGCATGAAATGACTGGGCATCTTCACTGTTTTAGTTGCTCCTATGTTTCTCTCCCTTTCTCTCTGTTTGCTTTGTTTTATGAGTCTCGGTTGCCTTCAAACCGTAGATGAGTGTTATTGGGCCAAACCTCGTGACACAGATAGTTTAACCTGACGTGTCTTTTTTTCCCCTGACTTGTACTCTTCCCCCTCTCTGAATGCTTTCTTGAATCTTTTTGCCTCGTCATGTCTGTGTTAATCCGCAATTGTTTTGCGTTCAGTTGAGATGCTTTTTACCTGCAGTATCTCCCCCACACACAATATATGAAACAACAGAAATGATTATGCTGCTGCGCTGTGGCCATAAATGGGGCATAACAGAAATCGACCATGGCGCAGCTGCTCGAGATGCCCCTCAGTACTTTTTATGTGGTGTCATAAAACGACGGTGACTGACTTCTCTCAGTGAAGTGGCTGGTGCATTTTGTGGTTTTATCGTTTAAGGCATGGGGACATTTCTCTGTGTTTGTGCTGGTGACAGGTGGAGGCTGAACTATGACGTCTGCTCCCAAGTTCTCATCTCTCTGTCTCTCTTGTGTCCCCGTCCTCAGATCGAGAAGATCATGACACTGATTGGTGCTGGCATCGATTTTTCCAGAGATCAGCAATATGCTACGCCAGGTAGAGTATGACCAATTAACCTTTTCACATCATTACTTTTACTATTATTTTCATGCACAGAGCAGATTTGTTAATGGAAGCTCTTTGGGAGTTTTTTTTATGAGTACTTTTTCATACATTGCAGTTTTTAATTCCATGTTCTTCGTGCCAATTTCATCTGTTTTCTGGTTTGAACATTAAAACCCTAAACAATCCAAGTGGCTGTAGGCAGAGATTCCTGTGGCCGTATTTTGGCTTCAATTCAATGCCAGCGTTTTCTCAAAACCTTTAATTGGAATATGGAAGTATGTGATGCATACTCTGTAGGTTTATTATCACAGGACTTTGACAAAGGCTGCTTCACTCGTCATTACTTATTCTTTCTGTACCACACCTGATTGGACTATATGGATAATATACAAGTCATATTATCCATATTATTGACCTCAGGGGAAAATAAAACCGGTGCCTGGTAGACATGGTCAGCGAAGGATGCAGCTTGAACAAATTAAGATTCGGTTAACAACTGAGACTCGGGTACAAAATGATGCAAAGAGATTGTCGAGTTCAGTCTATTAAATCTAGCTGTGATTGAAATACTTACAATGTATCTATCCTGGTGTTTACACACAGAAACCAACTAACAATTTGTGATCTAAGAGAATAAAGACTCAATTAAATGAAGCGTCTTCCAGCAGCTGAATACACTTATCGGATTCTTTCAACAGTGGAAATGTGGGTTTGTTCAGAAAGTTCAGAAGTTCCCGTAAGTTGCTCTTGCTTTAGCTTCACCTTCTCCCCAGTTGCTCTCGGCTCTGTGGGGCGTTAGTCAGCTCTTTCACCACGTGTGAAGCCTTTGTCTCGTGATTCCTTTCTTCGAAAAGTTCGGATCATTATCTCGCTGTAGGTCGAACCCCTGACCGACCAGTCACACTTTCTTGGTCACTTGGCATTTTACCACTGTGCTAATATTGATGTACTCCTACTCTTATTACTTCCTGCAGTGCAGAGGTTAGTTCTCTTCTACAGAGTCAGGCAGAGAGTTTGTAAGTCACCGACAGCAGCTTAAGCACCAGTAGGAATTTCCGCTCAATTTGCTTCCATTGCTCAGAGATAAATCTTTCTTAGCAAATGAAAAAGGTCTCTGAACCTGCCTTGAAAGTGTAATTGTTTTTAAGTATTTGTTTTATCATACTCCTATTATCATTTTATCAAAATTATCATTTATAAAATTGACCTGAAACTAGCGATCAAGAAAATGTTTACTGGTGTTTATAAATGAAGTGACTCCTATTCGAACAGATTTTGTTGTTGCCCCCCGGTGGCTATTCAGTAAATTTTCACTTCCTGTTTGGCTTGGACAGGAACCCAGAAGACCATGTCCATTTTTATATACGGTTCATGATCCAGCCCTGCGGTCTGTAATGTAGCGTTAAGAATTCTGTACCTGCTCTCCTCCTGTTCACCGAGATTTTGAAAAGCCCTTGTCAACAGAGTTGATGGATGGCGCTCAGGAACTGTAGCTGTATCCCAAACAATCAACTCCCTCTCACATTATTCAGCGTTCCCTTCCAGTTTGCAGTCTGCCTCAGCCGCATGATGATATATTAAAGCAGTGCAGCAGATCCTTGTACTCCGAAGCACCACGTTTTTTTGTTTTTTCTCTCTACTTACTCTAGTCCTCGTGTATGTTATGATCTGCATTGGAGTGAGCTGTTTAAATATTTACCCGTCCATACTGTAAGTCGGGGCATGAGCTAATTATCCTTTGCACACTTGAGGAAAGCCTAGACCACTGCGGTTTTATCTCTTGTGTGTATCTCTGCACACTTTATACATCTGAATGCACATGTGAGAAGCCACATCACCAACAATTAATAATTTTAACAAAACAATTTTATTGTTTAATTTTTATCTGCTTTATGTTCTATGACAGTTCTAAAGAACACTTCATATCACTGAGTTCTCCTTCCTGCTTTAGTCTATAAAATAGTCTATTAAAATAGTTTTAATAGTTTGATGGAATCTCATGTGCTAATGCTTTATTTTAAATCTATAACACATTAAATATTGAATTTTAACATTTATTTAAAAGGTAAGTTGCAAATCAATGGCAATACACGTGAATAAAGTTGCCATTTGATGTTCTACTCTAAATTGTTCCGTCCAAGTCTAGTGCTGACTAGAAAGCTGAATCGCTCTGTGCCTGCAGCCACTTAAACTTTTGTTTTTTTACTATAACGGGTGAAATAACGGGTGAAAAAGACTGCAGAGGCTGCAGAATACTGGGGTTGGGGGGGTCTGTAGTTGGAAAACTGTTAGTTCTCTCTGATACACTGCAGGTGGCTGCTCTTTATCAGTGCGAAATGGTGATGGTGGAGAGGCGGTGGGGGTGAGAGAGGGAGGGAGGAGTGGGGCAGCGCGTGCAGTAAGGGGGGAAAGAGAGAGCGAGAGAGAGAGAGGGAGAGAGAGGAATTGCAGGCAGCATTGTGAACTGCCGAGACAATAGGAGGACGCCACCTCGGCATTTGTAGGACTCCATGGTCCATTCTTCAGTCTGGAGAGGACTGCACAAGCTTTTTCTTTGGACTTGACCACGTCTCACAAACTGTGCCAGGCGGAGAAGAGGCCATTTTACTGCTCTGTAGTCTGCAGGGGAGTTTAATCTGGGGACCGGCAATTACTAAAGTGCTCTTTGAAGTAACTAATTGGATCCCTGAGTGGATTTTATTTTCCAAGCATCTAGAAGGGACCACCAGGAGGTTTATGATGAGGACATGTCCTCCTCAGGAATAGGCTCGGTTTTGTAGTAGGTTAAAGAGATGAGCGAACTGAAAGGGAGATGCATTCATTTTATTTTGGGTCATGAAATGTGATTGTTGTTATGAGTTGGCAGATTTCCTTATGTCTTTTCATTAGCAGGAAAAGTATTTATTTTTTTTGATTGTGGTTGAAATGCAGTTATCTAACCAAGAGTTAATTAAAGGTAAATAGACCTAATTTAACTACATGTGCTTCATTTTGAAAGTCAACATAACGGTAGCATGGAGTAAAAGCAACACAAGGAGCAGAACGAACTCTTCTGTCATCGTAGTTTATAGTGTAGACTCCAGTCAGCTGAGGCTGCCGATAGCCGTCAGTATCACATCTGTCCCGTGATCAATCACGACTCGTTGCAGCCGTGTCACAGGTTTGTGTTCATCCCTCTACAGTTGCTGCGTGTCCTGCTGCTGTCCATGTGTGCAGCGGTTGTCAGGATATTTAACCGTCTATTGCTTCTGGCACTGCTTTCCGAAGAACTTCAGCGGACAACAAATCACTTCCCCTTGAAAGAAATCTGCTCGTAAACAGCTGCTCTCCTCTCTCTTAGGAGTCTTATGAGTTGTTCTTCATGTCAGAACAGGACCTTTAATTAAATCAGCTGTTGTCTTTTGTTTTGGAAAGAAAGTGCTGACAGGGGACATGTAGAATCTCCTCCTGGCTGGATATGATCTCTTTTGTTGCACACTTGCTTTTGAGGAAGCGTTGTCTTGATTGTGTTTTTGGCTTGCCCCCGAGCTGTCATCGCTAAACAGTTTGTTTATATTAGCTGGTAGCCATCCAGCACATATTTTTTATATCTCCTGCACCCCTGAGATCAGGGGAACTAATCCATCTTGGGTGACTGTGGTTCAGCCCCCGCTTCTCTGCGGGAGCTGACGCCCTGTCCACAGAGGACACTGTCTCCTCCGCCTTCCTGTTGCCGGTGCGCTCGGCTCTGCTGGCCGAGAATGATGTGGCAATGCCACGTCTCATCCTCAGAGTGCCGCTGCTACCGGCTGAAAGGTTTCTCCCTCCTGAAGCGCTTTCCCCTGTCAGCAGGTGCCGCAGGCCGGCTGCTGGACCAGCCCGTGGGAGACTGGCTGGAGCACGTGGGGCTCCCACAGTATGAGAGCAAGCTGCTCCTCAACGGTTTTGACGACCTGCACTACATGGTGAGTCTCTCCCCCTCTTTTATTTAATATCCAAATGGATCTTCACTTTCTTTACAGTTGTTTCCACTTCTCAATGTTCATTACTTGACTTTTTTTAATCATTTTATGAGTTTTCACTGATGTGTGGTAGATGTTCATGTCCATTCAGCTACACAATATGCACTTTGATCCGTGCTGTCAAACATGGTTTGAATCGGGGTCATCCCATAGTCTCAGTCTCCCAGACACGTTGCCCTCAGCTCAGGAGGCCACTGTTTCCTGAGATGCATTTGACGCCAGGCCAGAATGGAAGAGTGTCACTGAGCAATGGGATGCTGTTGCCAAGCCGACAAGTTTATAGAGCCCCGCCGCCACGAGTTGGCTCCGTCGTATTTGTCAGTAATGAGGACTGATGAAGGAGAGAATGAGGGACCCAGCTGGTAGCCTGAGCCAGCGGGGATGTTGGAAGCTAGACAGCCGTCTTATGTTTAGAGACAAAAACTCTTTTACCATCTTTTCATCACAATCTGTCCTTAAGTGTTTTAGTAATGCTGCTCACAAACAGACAAAGGTGGCATAAAACATAACCAAAGGTAATGAATTAAATTTATTTTATTACTGTGTTATGTATACTACTGCATTCACACTGGATTTCAAGAAATCACAAATTATATAAGCCACACTCAGAGAGCTGTGTCAACATTTTTAAACAATAAAATTATCCAAATAACCCCCAAAATGTGTGTACAATGATAATAATAATACTAATCATAGCACATTTACTGTTTAGAAAGCCAAGTAACTGGTAATAAAACAATCAGTCCTTTAGCTTTTGAGGCAGAACAGAAGAATTGAGCTTTTTCTTCACAGCAATGAAAATGACCTGCATGGGCCACTGTAGTGCTGTTATTGTTACAGGAATCAGGAGATGGAACACCTTCTGTCACTGAACCATGGCTCTTTGAAAGACAGAATGTAAATCGGGGGGCCTAATCAGTACACACGGACAGTAGAGGCATTATCTCGAAAGATTTATTCTGAAAATTGTGACAACAGACAAACTAAGCCTCTGCAGAAACTGAATGAATTCTGTGTTCGGTAAACACGGACAGCAGCTGAGAAATGACACTGATCTTCATGCAAACTTATCTGAGCTCCTCTCTCTCAGCGGTAAGATTAAAGTGTGAGTCACGAAATGGAGACATGTTGAAGTATTTCAGTTTGTTCTGTGTTGATTCATTTCTGTTAGTTTTTGTTAGGTTAAGATTAAGCAGATTGTTAGATTGTCTCCCAGGGAGTCGTTTATTTTACAGTTTCAAGACTAGAAATATGATGCTAATAAACAATAGTAAAAATGCTCTCGTAAAGGATGGATATATTCTATAGCTGTAGGTGCCAGCTATGCATGATTAATTTCACTGCTGAGTGATACTTCAATGAAAAACCTTTAATTTACTTAAGGTGATTTCAGAATAGCAATGTCCCTCTCTGTGCGTCTGGCGTTGTTTTAATCTTCCTACTGTCTTTTTTAGTCTTTCACTCTCTTTTTCACACTTCCTCGCTTGTGAAAAGTGTGGAGCTGGGAATATTTCTATCGTTGAACAAAGCCTACAAACCACCTGGCTTTCTGAAATTACCCGAGGATTTAGAAAAGAGCTGTAAAATCGAAACGGCGCGTCCTTCCTCGGCAAGTGTTGACCTTTTTACGAAACATAATTCAGTCTCCAAATGGGTGCTGAGAATAATGCACCGTGAGTCACCTTGCCGTTGCTCAATTTTTCTCGTTTTATGCAATGTGCACTGTCTAATGCAGTTTAGCCACAGTTGAAATCATGAGGCTGATGCAGTGTTTAAACTCTAAACCACCTGAAAGCGGATCACACAAACTCATCACAGGGCCAACACACAATTCACTCATTCACACATCCGATTACCCTAAACTGTGGGTTTGGACTGTGGGAGGAACAAGAAAGCCCTCGACCGAAACACCTGCAGGAGGTTCACGTTGATAAAGTGTAGATATCATCTAAAATACTCACTAGAGATGTAGACACTATATAAACAGTGTGTAGTGAGATTACTAATTAAACAGTGTTTACTCTGCCCGTCACACTGCTGTGATCTCTGTCTGCCCTGCAGGCTCGCTAGGAGTGGATCGATAACAGCAGTGATTGTCTTGTGTTCATGCACCGAGACGGAGACGAGCCTCTTCTGAAACAAATTAGATGCTTTTTATCGACTCGTGGAGCAAATGTCCTGAAGAAACAAGCTCCTGTGCAGCGCCATGCTGTTCTCCAGTCCTCCTGACAAGCTTGTTAAAACAACAAATGTCTCTCTTCTTTTTTTTTACCCTCCCTCTCTAACCTCTGGATACAGCTTCTGGTGGATATGTCATATGTCTGTGACAGAGACGAGCAGAGCTCCATGTTAGTTTGTATTTAAGGAAACTGCGACTCTTGCACATCAAACATTTTGTTCATTGAGTCATTTATATTCCAGAGGAACACATTTACCTCAAAGTTCAGGATCGCACAAAGAGTTTGGGTGCGTAATAGAACTGAGAAACATCACAACACACGTACAGTGCTATGCATTTAAAAGCATTTAAACGGGTTATTCTGGAGCAAGTCGATGCCGCCAAAGCCTGCAGACAAAGTCAGTAATGGCCCCATGCATTAAAAACCCAATATTGGTGATGATAAATTGATTTTTCTGTTGTGCTGATGCTTTGTCATGCATTGGTCTTTTTTTTTTTACAGGAATTAGTTCAAATACATGGTTAATATCCTTTTTTTACTTCTGTCTTCAGTCATTCTGTAACAGTATCTTTTTACAGACCCGTGTGGTCTAATAATAGTCACTAACGGAGAATAAGTGCTGCTGTTAGCTGTCCTTTAGACGGTCAGAATGACTGAGCCGTGCCCCTGAGCCTCTGTCCTGGATTCACAGAGCTTTTAAACCAGAGTGGCCACTGTGGCCACTCTCTATACGCTGAGGAGAAAGCAGCAGCAGCATTATTTTAATGAGAGGACAAGGCAGAGCAGAGATGGATGGGCCACACAAGCACAGGCACAAAAAGCACCTAGCCTTTACTACTCTAATGCATTATTTTTCACCCATGTTGTGCTGATGTCAGCTTTTTCCTCGACTTCTTCATTCTCACTCCTGTCGGGTCTGTGATGAGGAAAAGGTTTTCAGAGGTGTCACCTCTGAGCCTTTCATGCTACTCCATTTGTCTTGTTTTGATAAATGGTCTATCAAGATGTAGCAGAGGTGAATATAAAATGTATGGACAGTTCCATACCTACCTTTCAAAGATGCAAGATGATCCCTTTCACCTCATGCGGGTTCAGGTTTGGTTTGATTCAGGCAGCAAAGAGTAGTCTGGAAATGAGAGAAGAGCCAGTCTGTTACTGTTGTATTTACCCACTAAGAGCCATTTATCAGTTCATCTCAGTAAAGCAGTGATCCATGCACCGTGAAAGCACAATTATCCATCCAGCTACCCTAATACTATCAAAATATTGACATACTCTATTTCAAGGAGAACTTAGAGATATGAATTGTTGAACTGGAAAAGTCAAAAATAAACTGACTAAATTTCAGTCTCTGTGGGGTTTTTTTGTGTTTTTGTTTTGTTTTTGTTTTTAAAAAAAATCTTCATTGCATTGTTTCAAATTACAATTTTGATTTGAAGTACTTAATTGTTTCAGAACTGTAGGTCAATGAATGACTCAGCAAAATTGTTATGAAGATTGTGACTCCAGAGGCAGCATTACTCTGTACTTCTTACTTTGACTGACATATTTGCTCCTCCTCCTCCTCCTCCTCCTCCTCTCCCCACATCTCTTCTACCCATCATTTACATCTGCTTGTCCTGCATGAAAAACAGGCTGTCAGGTTTGACCTACAGACAGTTCCTCTTCTGTCCCCTCACTGATGTGTGTGTGTGTGTGTGTGTGTGTATACCTGTATTTATATCTTTGTATGGTCTAAAAAACCCATTGTTGTGGGGACATTTTGACCTTATGGGGATATTTTGGACGGGCCCCACAACTTTAAAAGGGCCTTTTCAGGGTTAAGACCAGGTTTTAGGCTTATAACTAGGTTTAGGTTAGGGTAAGGGGCTAGGCGATTCGTTATGTCTATGTTGTGTCCTCACCAAGATATAAAAACTAGTTTGTGGGTATGCATGCACTAGGGTGGTCAAAAAATGATACTCAAATGCTAAGCTAAAATCCGTGCAGCCTTCAATTATAAGTACTGCAGATGTCTACAGCCAACAATCAAAGCTGGAGTGCTGTAGCTATCCATTTAATATCTGTGACCACTCTGCACTTCTGACATTGATTTATGTCTCCGTTCTCCATTACCCATTGCCTGCCACATGGTCTCAGAGGTGGTTCTTTGTGTAATCAGAGATGGGTTTTACCATCATTCACACTCATCCCTGTTGGCCTCCTCTCCCCCACATACTCGCACTCACATCTCATCTAAGGGGGTAAATCGACTTTATCTCAGTGCTGCAGTCAGTTGGTTTGGTCTCAGGAAGGAGTTTGAACATCTCACTCTGAAATAATTGACTTTTTTTTTCCTGCAACAGTAGCACTGTTTTAGTGATCGATATTTCCCCTGCAGGTCACACACACACACACACACACACACACACACTCTCTCTACTCTCTGATCATTGATCTAACTTTTGATTTTTATAGATGATATAACGCTAATACATGTAGAGATTTGTTCATGTTTTAAACCAATGATATGACCCGAGTTTTCTTTAAAACCTGTATGCTGTGTGTTCTGTTTTGTTCTACAGGGAAGCAATGTGATGGAGGATCATGACCTGAGAGAGATTGGAATCACAGACCCGAGTCACAGAAAGAAGATCCTGCACGCAGCACGTTCGTTACCTAAGGTGACTAATCACTGGCAACTTCTACACTTCCTATATCAGCACACTGTACATTGCAAGATCGCAATTATACAAGTGCATTTATTCCTTTACAGTGCTTTAAGTTCAGTATTTTTATTTTATAATATAATAATAATACTTGTTTGTTCTTCTATACAATTCAGAGGGAAACTGTTTTTACATTTATCTTTCTGGCTGTTTTATAAATGAATATCTTAACATAAATTCAACAATGTACGTATATATTATAAAATTGGAAATGTACTTGCACAAGTAAGCAAATAACATTGAACGCCATCTGTCACTTTTCAGTTGTGCACTGTTCCCTGCTCCTCTAAATCTTACCATTGAAATATGTTGATGTTGTCACTAGCTTATTTATTTATATAAAAGTATTCAATAAATCCCTGTAGAGAAAAACAGGACAGTTTTTTCCTTCCACATCATTTCATGGTGATGAATTGTGACGTTTAACTGCTAGCAAATGGACTTGACTGCGTGTTTATAAATTACTTCTAGAAAATAACATGTAATCAGTTACAGAGTCCTTTCTTAATATTGGATTTTTACTTGTAATGTAATTTTTTACATTGTGTTTTGTCACTTCTGTGTAACTACAAAATCAAACTTCTTCTCCCAGTGTAAATGTAATCTGTATACACCTTCCTACTATTTGCCACCAATAACTGGGTTATTGTTGCCATTCTAGCACATATAGTGACATGGCCTTTGTCTCAGACTACTTAAAGCAGCAGTGTTTGGTGTCATCTGCAGGTGAAAGCGCTGGGCTGTGACGGCAGTAGCTCTCTGTCCTCCTGGCTGGAGAATCTTGGACTGCACGAGTACTTGCACAACTTCCTGGCCAGTGGCTACCGCAGCCTGGACTGTGTCAAGAACCTGTGGGAGCTAGAGATTGTGAATGTGAGTCCCAGTGACGTACATGGAGTATAAGTAGTAGCAGATGTTGAAATTTGTTTTCATATGTGTTCAAGAAATTTCAAAATAAGGGAACAATTTCAACAGTTAATTTCTAATTTCTAATGAGTAATGTTTTCAGTGATTCACCTGCTTAAAGGCCCAGAGTGTAACCTTTAGGAGGATTTATTGACAGAATATATTATCCTTAAGTATGTTTGTGTAATAGGTTTTAAAATAATTTTCTTTGCCTCAGTATAAGCCTTTTATATGTACTTAAGGCAATGATCTTGTTTTTACCGAGGCCACCATCTTGTGTCAACATGTTTCTGCAGCAGTGTGAACAACAAACCACCCAGAGCGTGTGATTCACATTTTAAAGCAGAAGCTTATTAAGCGAATGAAGAAGAAGAAGAAGAACAGATCCACCCACATAATCCTGATGCATAAACCAACTTTAAAATATCTCTATCTATGGGAACAACTTGGCACACTTGCTGATGACTTCATGCTTAGTATGCAAAAGTCTTTGTAGTTTTGGGAAGTGCTGATGATGGAGTCCGTCATTTGTTGCAGTCTCACCATTAGGTGTCGCTAATTCTTACACACAGGACCTTTTTAAATGTGTAAAGCAAAGTAAAACAAACAAAAAGTCACAAGAGCTTGTACAAAACTTTAAGGGTCTCATTTGCTTCTAAAAGACTTGCTTTAACCTCACGAGCTGCTCCACATTTTCCTCCTTTTTCTCTCCAGGTGCTAAAGATCACTTTACTTGGTCACAGGAAACGTATCATTGCTTCCTTAGCAGAGAGACCATACGAGGAGCCTCCAGTCAAGCCTCCTCGTTTGTCTCAGATCAGGGTGAGATCCTTCAGACCTTTATACGGTTTCACAAACGCCTTTTCTAACTTCATACCCACGTGTTTATTTTTACACTTTGTGAAATATCCCCCGCTTATTTTATTTCCAGTTAAATTCATATATTCATAATATTTTTAACTAACTGTTCTTTGTCTGACTCTCCCAGTGCCAAGACTTGCCTGGATCCCAGACCTCGTCCCCCCTCAGTCAGATGGAGTCCTACACGGGACGTTCAATGGACCCACTGCTGCCTATTGCAGAGACGGGGAGGAAAAAAGTGCCAGATACCGACTATGATGTTACCCAGAGATACCGCAGTGAACGACACAGAACTCATGTGTGTTTCATCTTTATCTCTCACTCGCAGCAGAACTAACGATCCAGGATTTTCTTGTGATGTAATAAAAGTGTTTGGGCCCTGCCAGACATCTTTGACTCTAACATTTATTCTGATATTTCCAGGAACGGTATGAAGAACAACATCGAGAGCCTCGTCTAACCTTGCGGCCTCCCAGTCTGGCAGCACCGTACGCCCCCGTCCAGAACTGGCATCACCAACCTGAGAAACTCATCTTTGAGTCCTGCGCTTATGAAGCCAATGTACAGTTACACATTTCATCCAACTAATCATGCATCACTTTCACTAAAAATACAAAACACTGAATTTCCTGTTTCTTTTCCCCGTTCAGTACCTTGGCTCCATGCTTATTAAGGATCTGCGAGGTACAGAGTCGACACAGGATGCTTGTGCCAAAATGCGGGTATGCTACAGGATTTTATTTTTGTCTTCCAGTTTAAGCGAACAAAAAATAAAGAATCATGAACAGTAAATCACAGTGATGTTCTTTCTGTCTGCACTGTTTTGTGGTTTCCCCAGAGGTCGACGGAACAAATGAGAAAAGTCCCCACCATTGTGCTTTCGATCACCTACAAGGGTGTGAAGTTCATTGATGCTGCCAATAAGGTTTGCTACTACACATTATTCTCCTTAACACTGTGTATATTTACCATAAACTGTGTGCATGAAGTGATGTAGTCCTCCATCTGCAAAACAAACGTGTGATTTGACTGGTGCCATGTCCGTTTTTGAAACCACAAATTCACAGACACCACCTGCATCCAGGCACTTGTTGGTTACTAGAGCTCATCAATCACAGTGGTGATGGCATGCCCCCTGGTGGCCAACTACTACTTCCCTACTACATCCATTTTTGCAGTCTATGATCTTTAGCGGCATATTACAAATACTTTTGAACTAGCTGTATGAGGTGATTTGCTGAAGCAACATTTGAGATGTTTATGAAAGTGTTTCAGTCAGACATGCTGTTTCTTCTCTGAAGAAAGTCTCCTCCTTTTGACTTTGACATCATTTGATATAAAATAAAAATAAAAAAGACACTAAGGTTGTCTTTGGGAGCTCAGCCTTCCTTTTATTTATGTGGCTGCACTCTCCTCCTTGCAGTGGACCCGATTTATACCTCCATGTCTCGTCTTTACTGGCTGTCTCTTGTCAGCTCATGTTTTTCATGATACACTATCGCTTAGAGGTTGTTTCAAGTTGTGTGTGTGTGTATTGAAGTTTGACCTTTTTTTTTTGTTTTGAAAAAGTTGTCATTGTCAGTCTGTTACTGAGCCACATGTGCTGCCTCTCCTCACTGTAGAACATCATCGCAGAGCACGAGATCCGAAATATTTCGTGTGCAGCCCAAGACCCAGAGGATTTGTGTACATTTGCTTACATCACCAAGGACCTGCAGACGAGCCACCACTACTGCCATGTGTTCAGTACAGTAGATGTGGTAAGAGCGCACTCACTAACTCACCTGCTGTAGTCGGCTCAAATCACAATGGTTTATCTGTCCATCTTACACCATACAGGATTCATACAGGTGCTTGAAATCCTTGAATATTTTATGGATTTTAATGTTGTGTTCTCAAGGTTTGAAAAGTGCATGGATCTTGGATAAAGTGCTTGAAAATGCCTGGAATTGTACACATTTTTCCACAATAAATAGCTATCTATTTATTAGCTTATTAGATGCTCACAGTGATGGACACCATGTGACCTTGCAAAGGTGAAATAATAAAGATTGCATGTACTTAATTTACCACTGCTGTAAGGTGCTAGAAAATGGACATAAAAAGTGCTAGAGTTTAATCTTAGATGCACCTTTATCATAAGATCATCCATCCATCCTCCACATGAGGGTCACAGGGGGTGCTGGTGCCAATCCCAGCTGACATATGGCGAAAGGCGGGGTACACCCTGAACAGGTCACCAGTCCATCACAGGGCCACATAGAGACAAACAACCATCCACTCTCACACTCACACCTATGGTCAAATTAGAGTGTGCAATTTGCCTAATCCCCAAATCTGCGTGTTTTTGGACTGTGGGAGGAAACTAGAAAACCCGGAAAAAACCCATGCACACTCCATGCAGAAAGACCTTTGTTCTGACTAGTTCGTGAATCAGACTCTTTGATAAGAAAATAACTTCATTACAGAATTTATTGAAAACTCTGGAAGGAGAAACTGAAAACTTTCCTGACTGTTTCATTTGAGTACTGCCAACATCATTTCCTGTCTTTGCACTGGGCTGATGTGACAGGCTGCACAGTCAACACTATTATCTCCAGACAGACTGCCTTATCTCTTTAAAGGTGTCATGCTTCAGCTGAGTTGGATTGCGTCCTCATAGACTCAGTACAGCTCTGGTCATGATAACTGGCCTCCTGTTGCCCACTCTGTCCCCACAGTGATGTAGTGATTATCCTGCTAATCTGCTTCATAACACAGCTAGAGTCATTCAGACGGCACTCAGCATGACAACAGTTTCCTGTCGTTACTGTAGCGCTCTGATCTCTGTGATTTCCTATGTGGGGTTTGCCACTGTGAACATCCACCAGACACAATCTTCACGTCACAAAGAAGGAGCACAAATCAAGGCATTAACATTAACAGGTTCTTGATAATAATAAAAAAACAAGAAATGCAGATGTTTTCAGAGCTCTGTAATGGTAACACCAGTTTCATATAGTTTGAATTCCTAAGCAGCTATGTAGTCTTCATTTTTATTTCTAAACTTATTCTTTTTCTTCTCAAAATACTGATTAAGCCACTCTGTATTTCTCAGAATAGTGGTTTTTATGTCAAAACCAACGGAGGCAAACAGCAACATTGTGTTCGTAAAGCGAGCATGCTGCGGAAGGGGTTGGAGTATGTCAGGAGAACACAAAGAGGTGCCCCAAAAACTTGCAGAATTGATTCTACTGCTCAAAAAAACCTGGTTGTTCAGTATTTTGATGGCATGAATGCTTCTTGCCCGCCCCTGTATTGCAGTTGTACACAAATGCTGCCTTAGTCAGAGGCAGAATAATAACATCAACAACAGATTGTAGGCACTTATATTTCACATTTTCAGGCTGTCAGGATATCGCAGAAGAGTGCAGCAGCAGATATAATAACATCTTAGGTACTGAGAGAAACTGCCTGGTGCTGCACAATATAAATGCCACCTCTCTATGTTTTACAGGTTTGTCTTGGGAAAGTTTTTTTTAGGAAAAGAAGCCGATATTGTTTTTGCACAATGTTTCTACAGCGAACAAAACACAATATTTACCTGCTCTGCCTCTCCCTTTCTCTTGTTCCTGTTCAGAACCTAACCTATGAGATTATCCTGACCCTGGGCCAGGCGTTTGAGGTCGCTTATCAGCTGGCTCTGCAGGCCCAGAGGAATAAACACCACCACACCCTCCCTGTAGGACCAGGGTCCGAGGTCTCTGATCTCAAGTCCAGCCGACCTGTTCCCAGACCACGCAGCAGTGTACGCAAGTCACTGTTTTTTGCAAAGATAACAATCATGTTTTCACGTTTTCTTCAAAAGTAAAGAAATATTTTTTGACATTTTTATTATTTATGAGTGCAACTGCAAACAGTCAGTTGATTATAGCCAAGTCATTATGCATTTGATGCCTTTGGTGCCAGTAAACAGAGTTTATACTCACCAGTTAACCAAGAGTATGTATAGTTTAGGACACCGTTTAACACAGTTTTAACACTGAACATAAACAAAATACAGTGTCACTGAGGTTTTACTGTTGTCTGGATTCTGAAAGGCCAAGGGCTGCGAGACTCTGATCTCATTATAAAATACTAGAACTTCCTGTATGCTATTTTAACTTAATTTTTATATATATATGTATATACATATACATCACTAAAATGCATGCTATATTTTTTTTTGTCAGAAAAATCAAACACATTAGATAAGTCTCAATTTTTTTTTGCATATCCTCATAATGACATTAGCATTAAACCACTACGACACAAGCTTGTGTTAAATATAAACGAGATAACCTCAGGATCTCGCCGTACAAGTCCGTCTGCAGCCTCATGAACTCAGCATCGTGTAAGACTGTGAAATGTTTGTCATCCCTTCAGTGTTATTTGCCTTGTCTTTTTTTTTTAATACAAACATTTTCAACCTTTATTTATTCTTTAGCCCTTCCGAGCTACATCCACACCTGTAAGCTGTTCAACCACAAACTATTTGTGTCGGATCATTTTCATTTTCTTCCTCTACTCCTCCTCCTCTTTCCCTTCTTTTTTCCCCCTTTGGCTCCTCCTGGTGGTGTTCATGTATCCCAGGACTCTCCTCCCCTCGACAGTCGTTGCTGTAACTGTTACTCCTGCACCACCCACCGTCCCTCCTTCCTACCACTGTACTCTTCCCACCCTGTGGCTCAGGTGCTGTCTCCTCATCCTGTCGTATCTCCATCCTCCATTCTTCGTGTGCGTTCCCTTTTTCTTCTGCTCTCATTTCCCTGAAAAGCCCAGCATCCACTCTGTCTTTTTGCCCATTTTCTGTGAGAATTTATTTTGTATTGAGTTTCTTTTCCTTTATTTACATATATTAGATTTTTTTTTTTAAGTACAATATGAGTTACATGAGAATGTGAAGATTTCTGTCTGAAATAGTACAAAAAAAACCAAACTTAAACCTACCACAAACACACCAATAACTTGACTTCATGCAAATATATATATATATATATATATATATATATATATATATATATATGTATATATATATATATCAGAGCTTGTTTAAACTCAATATACAGTATCCTAGAGAATACACAATTTCAATTTCACCTTTGACTTGAGTGCCCTCTAGAGACAGTTTGGTAGTAAGACAGAACAGGTTTTATGCAGTGAGCACAGACTGCATTTAAAAGAATATGGAGGCTTCTTCAGTGATGAAATCCCAATGTGTTACTGTTTTTCAGAAGTGTTTTTTAAAATGTATTTACCAACATAGTTTGTCAATATCTGTTTATACACTACTGTTTTTAAGGGTGACCACAGTTGACAAAAACATTATCGATAACTCGATAACATTTACATTTAAATGGTGTTTAACTGTGTTATTAATAATTAATAAAATGGTTACATATTGCTTATTTCACAGGGTGATATTGTGGACCAGGAGGGAGACGCTCAGTCCCAGGGCAGCGCCACGTGGCTTGTGGACCCCAAGGAATCCAAGCGCACTATCAGCACTAAGTATGAGACCACCATATTCTGAGTGGACCCTTCTTCCTCCTGACCTCTCGACCTGGGACTGGTCTCACCCCTCTTCCTTCCCTTCTTTTTTGTGTGCCTTTCACTGTGACTCTCTCTCTGTCTTCGGGCTGCATCCCCTCTGTCACATCTCCACTCAGCCGTCACGTCACATGTCCTTGCTTTTACAACACTCTGCTAGTTCAACCCCCTCCTTTCACCGTCACTCTTTTACTCACCTTTCTGTTTGCCTTGCTTTCTTTTCTTCCCCCTCAGTTAGCTTCCTGATATTAACTTTCAGTGATAAGCTCTTCTTTTTTTTTTTCTTGGTGCTTTTCTTGCTCAATTAGGCGACGGCCACTCTGAGGCTTGTCACTGATCTTTCAACTCCTGACCCCTTGAGTGCTGGGAAAATCTTGATTTATCTACAGCCAGGAGTGACCCGCAGCACTCATCCTTGTACCTGGATGGACGTGTTTCCCTACGGAACCGGGAAACTGGTCATGTAATTCTATGCATCAGTTGGAAGTTTGCAGATTGTTTTTAGTTAAGTCGGGACACAGGTTTTGAAGTTATTCAGTGGTGACACAGGATTAGTTGAGGAGGAGGTTTTACAGTGTCAGCTGTTTACTTGGAGCCAAAAGAGGATACGATCCAAACACTGTGATATGGTCTATTGGAGGAATGATTAAGGGGACTTTTCTCATGCTGACAAAATAAGGCATAGAGGATAATATGGACCCACATATTCATGGTCCATGATCAAGACGGACATGCCCTCGTTTGTCTATCAATCAGAACACCAGGATCTGAACCTGATGCTTCCTCTGGAGTGAACTTCCTAGAACTAAACACTTTTACCAAATCCCCAAGTGTGTAAGAATAAGTGCATCTTTCATCGGTCTTGTCTTTTCTCTTCTTTTCATAACAAATGCCTTCTTTGTTCATCCTGTCAACATCGCCTTTACTTTTGCCGAAAGACACTATGTTAATATTTCACTGTTGCCAGTGAAAGGAGTTAATCATTATGTGGGGGTTAATCCATCACTATCCATTGTCCATTTGTTTGGTGTTATTTCAACTTTATTTTTTAACCTCACTCTTTTGTGTGTGTGTGTGTGTGTGTGTGTGTCCCTTCCCCATAGCTGAACACTGTGGGCCCTCCCAGCCAAAAAGAAAGAGCCCTGTTGCATGGTGGGTAGGAGGTTTAATTGAAAAAGTGCCGTCGTGCAGCAGATCGCATCACCAGCCGGATCATACGTGCTGCTCATCCACAGTAACACACGGGCCCAGAGACACACAAAGCCTCCAACAACGCTCACTCCGTCCGTTTACATGACCTCACCACTTTGCTCCACATACGCGTACACCTGTTTAACTTCCTGTCCATCAGGACATGTACCTGCAGCTTCCAGTGCAGAAGCTGATGCCAGAGAGGAAGTGGTTAAGATGAGGAACATATAATTTTTGTGTTATGCCACAAAGGTACAAAGTAATGGTAAGAGACCGCACACACTGTAGGTACACACTCCCAACGGTCCTTTATCTAAACACTGTAGCGTCTCTTTATAATCATCTGATTCTCATCCAACAACTGTGATAAACAGTGACTGCTTGCATGGGAGGAACTGTTTAACCAAACTGAGAAAGGACAAAAGAACTGACACTACAGACACTGTTTTATTGTGACATAACAGGGAGTGGCTTTTATTTGATTTAAAGGTTTTCTCTGTTTCTTTTTTTTTTTTTGTAAGTTTTAATTGTTTTATATGACAGTGATGTGTCCTAATGCAGGAACTGGATCAGGCGTGGTTCATTTTAGTTCTCTCGCTCCTTAGCGACGTCTTTGTTTAAGTAATCTAGCCAAGATTTTTCACCAAACCTGCCATGCAGGCTGGTGCTTCTTCAGATTTTAGCTGCAGAACAGAACAATAGGGCATACCATGTCTCTGCTAACTAACTCTTAGTACGTTGACTGTTAATGGTACGTTTTTTTATTTAAGGGTACATAGTCAGGTCCTTTGATTTAACTGTTATTGTATATGTGGTACGTTGTTTAGGCCAGTACGTCAACTTTATGGTACACTGTCTTCAGCTCGTTGGTGTCGGCACCTTCGGCCATCAGCCTGGTTCTATTCTGCTTTTGCACATTCTGCTAAGGATCAGGAGAGATATTCTGGGACTAATCAAGTAACAACAATGATGAGAATGATATTGTACATGAATCTAGCAGTCTGTATTTTGATACTTGAATGATTTTTGCTTTTATAGATATCTCTCTATATATATATCTATATATATATATATATATATATATGGATATGTATATGTATGTATGTATGTATGAAATTTTTTGACGTTTGTCAAAACAGAGAAAAGGCCTATGTCTTATAAAGTTAAACATATCGTGAATAAATACCCTGTGATTAAAAAAAGTAAAAAAAAAGGCTGAGAAAAATGACTCAGAAGAGGGACCTCACTTCGGAAAAAAGATTGTAAATAATCTCGGGCTTCCAGTCTTTTATATGAATATTTTTCATAATTGTACAACTAATAAATGGAGCAATTAGAAATGTCTCTTTGCTTATATTCTGGTTTTCTTTAATGTTACAATGGAACTTTTTGCTGTGTGTCTGTGAGGTTTGTCTGCCAGATTTACTACAGGTGTCAATCACAGATCAGGTGATGCCTTTCGTTGATGACTTCAGAGGAGAGCGGGCAAACTCGCAAGTTATCATACACACAAGCTGAGGGTGAATGTCCTCATAGCCTCAACTGTCACTCTAAACAACGAGGTACAGGCTGCAACTAACAGTGTCTTTTAACAGAACAAACGTATTTATGTTTGTTTTCATTGAAGGCTCTTTAATAGTGACAAATATGAATGTTTAACACACCCTTGTATTTTATACTGATATATTGGTCTCGCAAATTCAATTACTGAAGTGTATCCATGTTGAGATTTGATCAGGTATTGCACTTTTTTACTTAGAATAAAATGTTCACAGCTATGACTAAATGAATTCTAACTAATTATTTTGTATAAGTAATATGGTTAAATCCTTTTTATTTATTTATGAGCAATGCTAATGGGTTTAAAAAAAAACAGTATAACAGTATAATCTATTAAACATAATTCTCTAGTTTTGACATGACATTTAGGCATGTATAGGACCAATGTAAAATTGTATTTCTATGCTTATTGTTTTACTTTAAAAATGTCATGATAAAATAGATATATCAGGTTTACTCTGGTTATGCAACTGTACTTGAATCATGGATAGCTGTGGCTGCATCGCATCAAGGTAAATATGAGGCCTACGTTTTGAAACGTGACATTTCTCAGCATCATAAAATAAAAAATCTGATCGAATTATGATGCTATTTGTGAAAGGTGTTCATTTGAAATGTAGAAAATTCATAGATGAACTTGGATTTGTATGGTGCCACTTTCTATTAAGACACGCTAATGTTAGGTTAATGCTGATTGCATCTATTTATGCTAGAACTGCTAAAGTTAGCATGCTAGCATTGTCATTAGCTCATAACAGAAGAGCTAGCAGTTAGACTCATAAATGAAAGCCAGTGTTAGTATTTCCAAGACTTTAGTCACACGTATTTATTTGTTCGTTTGTTCGACAAATCTAAGTATTGCATAATATCTATAACGTACAGTGTTTAACATTTATTAGACCACAACCTAATGTAAGGTTTATACCACAGCTGCTGGTAGTCGTGAAAATAATTGTTTATTTTTCTACAAGCTCTTTAACTGAAATGATATTTGTTTTAAAGCTAAATTATAATTATTGCTATCCATAAAATTTCAAATATAGAGTTTAACAAAACACAAGGTGAATTCAGTGTGTTATTTGCCAAATAGATAACAATTGAAAGATTTCTAACATAGTTATGTTTTCTCGTTTTTATGAAGGCACTGTATGTTAAAATTATAAACATAGATTCGTTTGTATGTATGTAAAAATGCCATTCCATTGGCTCCTGCTTAGAAACGTCACAGTCAGGTGTTGGGTGATTTGTCACATGCCAACCTGTCCGAAAGCTAATTGGCTCACCTGGCTGTAATGACCTCCCACCTGTCGTGCCTGTAGTCGCAGTTTGACTCTGCAGTGTGGAGCAGGAGTAGCAGACAGGGGAAGGACAGGTTTCCTTCAGTGACGCCGTGGAATGAGCTTTCTTTCTGTACAAGAACAGCCGCAGCTTTTACCCGAAGTAGGTAAGAAAGCAGTTCTCTTGTTTTTACTTTGTCAAATTATGAGTTAAAAATGTGAAATGACTTAGAAAACAAAACAAGAAATGGTTCTTCTTTGTTTCGTTTAATAGTGCTAATTTGTTTCTTTCAAAATTAGGTTAATTTTAGTTTTAGGCATTAACTAGTTACGCTTCAGGTTAGGGTTTATGTCTTGGGTTGTCTGTCCAAGTAAATGTAAGTCAATGCACTCACGGTCCAAAACAAACAAACACATTTTCCCTGTAGTTGTTGACACTGTTGAATTGGGAATGTTTTTGTTTGTCCTATTTGCACATCATGGTGTCCTGTGTGAAATATCACCAGTCTCTCTAGGTCCAGATTAGGTGACGAGAAATGGAGGAATAGGTGAAGTTCTCATCAAAACACTCCTTTTGACTATCAGTGGAAACTTGTATTGTATTACAGTAATAACACATTGTTCAGAAATGCTTAATCACTCAATATTGAGTGAGCAGGCATTGAGTCAGTGGAAAGGTTCAAATATTTGCACATTGATGTCAATAATGGTCTCTTTGGTGGGATGGGCTGCCAAGCTAAACATTAATGAAATATTTCTGTTCTCTGCAGCAGCTTGAGAGTTTCGCAAACTTGATGTTCACCATGAACTTTTGTTGACTGTTAATCATTAAATAACTTCTTTGACTGACTGCCCTTACAGTGTAGATGATAAATCCCCTGGCATGAAAGAAGTCGAGTGTAAGAAATGTTTTATCTGCCGAGGTTTGTACACCCATTCACATCAGTCGCACTTGGCTGATTTTAAGAGTTGTTTATCTAAAAGACATGCAAGCAAGCAAAGTGACATTCCTGTCACTATTAAATTCTGACTCAGCTCTGGGTGTAGTGATCCTCCCCACTGCTGCCCTACAGGTGTGCTGTCTTTTTCAGAGTTTGAAGGTGTTGGCTGCTTCAGTCTGGACATTTGTCTTGCTCTGCTGATCAGGAACAGCCAACAGGAGGTTACCGTAATTAGCAGCTATTACAGCTTTCTCTTGTTGCCCATTGGCTGCTTTGTCAACAAGCTTGTGTTTCTAGCAAACATGTTTCAATGTGGGTGTTGGCGATCTACTTGTTTTCCATAGGTGTCCTTGCTGTGTCATCACGTTAACGTGCCACAATGTCAATGACTTTTACAAGTGCTTGGTGTGACTGCAAATGTCAGCATTTAACAATCTGTGTTTCACTTTTAACTCGGTTTGTTTCAATAGAAAAACATGCATTATTTTGATTCCCCTCGTCCTCCTGTTGCAACAGAGAGGCCCTTATTTCTCCGGAATTCTTGTTTGCTTTTGGCATTTAGAGTTTGTTTACCTAAATGACCTCATAACAGTGCTAATCAAAGTGATATGAAGGACAAATACCAACATATCAGTCTTTTTGAAATTTATCGAAATTAATTTTATCTAAAAAAAAAAACCAGAGGAAGCACTGAAGAAACTCGTTTTCCACGGTGTCAACATACACTCCCCTAACAAACATCTGGATTTTATCCATTTAAGTTACAACCAAAATATATCTGTCTTCCTTGAACCTTCATCCCTAGAAGATTTCATTGAGATATGTTGTTTACTTTTCGATGTACGCTGTTCATAAGCAGACACACATAGCTTACCTAAATTAACTTGATTATTACTTACCTTCATTTCTTAATTACTACCTTCTCAGTGAAAGTAATTTTTTTTTTTATTTAACCAGAGGAAACCTGGTTAAATAAAAAATAATCAAATACGCAATTTACCCCATACAATCGTAAAAAGGCCATAAATCAGCAAGAACATCTGCCTGCCTCCAAGTCGAATGATTTTCATCATGTGATAAAACAGGCTTTAATCACGGGTACATGCAGAGCATTAAAGAAACATGCAAGAGACATGAATGAGAAGATGCTCCCATGTCTTTTATTAGAAAGATTTATTGAATCACACATGAATGACGTTCCAACTGTCAACAGACGGAAAGCAGATAAAACTTGTCACAGACCTATAAAGATTAACTTGTGTTTAGTACCTTTTCTATGTCTCAAGTGTTTTTCTTTAAGATAAAAGAATAATAACTCTGCTCTGGTCGTTCCACCCACAACCTGAAAGTGCCGCTGTGTCTACATGATGAATATATGGTTTTGAAGAATACAGTACATTGTATTTGCGTGACCCAGTTAAGTTAAACTCTAATAGTGCTTGAACTTGATCAGTGATCGTATAGTTTCTCATGTCTTAACTGTTAATTGTTTCTGGCACTGTAAGCACTTACACAGAATGAACTTTAAAAAAATAAATCTGCCCCCCCTATGGCATTTGTTTTTAAATCACCAGGTCTTAGGCAACATTTTTTTGAAAATGCCTCTACCAGATGATGAACCAGTCATTAATCCATTGTGGGTTTTGGCTGACAACATTTTTCTCAGACCTGACATAAGCTAATGGGTAGGAAACATAAGAACGGTTACATGATCCAGTACATCCACTGTCATTAAAAGATTAAACATGATGGAGAGAGCATGTCATGGCTGTTCACAAACAAAGATGAACATTTTTACACTTGATAAAGGAATCTTAATGACTGGCGTGTCAAAGTAAATAGTTGACCATCTTAGTGTTCTATATCACATGCATACATATTGTATGACAGAGGGACCGTGAATAATGTGTGTAAAACATTTGTAAACTAAGAATAAATCTGTACTTTTCATTAACTCACCCACTAACTTATGAAATGGCTCATTTATTATCATGGTAATCTCAAAGCTTGAAAGCCTATTGTCATGTTATAATTGCATTATGAAAATAATTGCACTGTGACGATCATTAAGCTATGAGCTGTAATTAATAGCCTTAATTAATCCAAATAATGGAAAGGTTTAATAAATCATTGTATAATAATTGTGGTGGTTTAGCTTAATGATCTCTTTAATGATGGTTTTTTTTGTCCTCAAACTGGCTTTGTTTCAACTTCGTGTGAAGCTTCGTCAAATCAGCATTTTATAGTAAAAGTGTGTAAATCTTTTCTTCGCAGACTGACTCTAACAAGGTACAAATAGGACTGGGAAGACTAGTTCCTGCTCTCATCGTCTTCCTAATGCGATGCCGAAGACTGACTCATGGCCAGGCGGTGTTGCCACTAAATCCTTGAGCAATATGGACAGTGCTGGTAGCTGTGAAAGTGTAATCAGCATGAACTCTGGCTATGTAAGTGCTGCTATAGGTTATCTCATTTCAGTCACCTTCTCCATTGACCCCTGTAGCTCACCTGTTTATTTTACAACACGTTATTATTGATAAATCTGACAATTAATCTGGTTTCTTTTGTGTATTCTGTTGCAACTATGTGTGCATGAGAGACCTTGAAGTGGTTTCAGTGAGAGTTGAGGGTTTTGTTTTTTTTTTTGATGACCAGAGAGGAGAAGATCTTAAGCTATTCACATGAACTACATGAAGTCACGTGAAACAAGTCTTCAGACATGTCTATAGAGAATGAACGATAGTCAGGAGGAGCAGGACCAGTTGTGTAATTACTCATTCCTTTGTAGCTGTTTGAACCCGAAACCACTTTGACCTATTGCTCATTACTTCTGTATCATGGCTGTGTTTAGGGTTATATAAAGGACAGAGATTGCTGGTGTTGAGAAATTCTCTCAAATTGCAGCTGTGTATAATAACCAGTGTCCGGAGGCAGAATGTTTTAGGCATTCACAAACACCTCTGGGGAAATGTGTTCAAATACGGCACAAACATTCATTTGGATACAACAATGACCTGATCAGAACTTGGTGGTCAAAGGTCAAGGTCACCATGACCGATGGCCTTGCAAATGTGTTCCAATTATAGTGTGTCTTTTGATCCTTTTGGCCTTACTTTATTGTGATAAACATACTACTGTGAATAAAATGTCACTGCTTTTTAGACTTCCATTTCTGTATAAATTACATAAATATTTATATACATATTTATACAATATATTTAAAAACACTGTCAACTTTTTTGTCACTTTGAACGTCGCCGTCACTGAGACTTTTTGAAACATGTATTTAGATGTAACGATTCTGACAATATATACTGTACAAATCTTTTATTATATATATCCTTTTTTTTAAGGTTTTGCTACATACTGTGTCTCATGAGTTTGCACTGACTTTGTAAAATGCACCTTCTGTTGTGTGTGCAGAGTGAAGACAGTATGGAGCATTTATCTGCAGAAGAGAGGGCATGTATCATGTATCTGGAGGAAACCATCGAGGCTCTGGAGATACAGGAGGACAGCGGCTTCTCCAACGATGAACTAGATCTTGGCTTACAGGCAGGAAAAATGGATCAGGGAAAAGTTAACGGTATGTTAGTTTGTTCTGCTCTGCATACTCTCTGGCAACTTCCACAACTAATGTGTTTTTAAAAAAGGGTTAGGATTAACTAACTAAACAAAACAGCAACTCTGCTTTTATTTTTTTCACTGTTGCTGTTTCTTGTTAGTTGTATTTCCTGCATCTAAGTAACCAAATACAAGTAGATAATCTGATTCCTGTTTATATTGGCACGCACAAGCCCAGTGTTTGAAAGTGCTGTTTTAAATGTACCAATATGGATGTAGCCTTTGATGGTTGTTTTTCTCAGTCCTGTTTACTAACTGGAGTCATTTTCTTTTCTTTTTTTAGACACTTCCAGTTTTATGTCTAAATTTGGAGAAGTAGAGCATCATACTCTGTCTGAAATCTCTGAACCAAAGTCCCACCCTGTTTCTGAGCCCAATACACAAGATCTCCTATCACCAGTGAACCATGTCACTCAACCAAAACCTCTAGTCACTGTTAACAGACTCGCCTCCTCAGCTCCTCCGACTAAGGAGCTGTGTGTGACTACGGATGCAAATGGTAATCCTATAATTGTCACAGGTAACAATCTTCATCCAGATCAGTCCAGTGAGGCTTCTGGAATGGATCCGAGTCTGATTCCTCCTCCCTCAGACTTCATGGATGAACCACATCCTCTTGCATACTCAAAGGAAGTCAAACGCTTTCCTCCATCTGCAGGTACAAAGAACAACAAGTCATTAACAACTGTTGACTTGGAACAGATTTGTCAGAGAGCCTCTGGGAAGAAAACCTCATACAGCTCGTCTTTGACCCAGGAAAGTCCAAGCATGCCGTCACCTGAAGTGTCTCCCTGTCTGAGTCCACTGGCCATCACATCTGACTACCTAAGGAGTCCTCCTCCAGAGTCTGCTGAGCCCAGAAGTCCACCTGCTGTGGCGCCTAAGCCTAAGAAGCTTCCTGCCAACATTCAGAAATCGTACAGGTCACCGGCGACTGCCTCTGAAGGCACTAGTAATGACCAGGTGCTGTTGGATCCGCAGAGAGTCCACATGGAGGCTCTCCGAAAACTTGGCCTGCTAAAAAGTGACGAGGCAGTTTCAGGACCTCCTCTCAGCCCCAAATTCTCTCTATCTCCCTCACAATCTCCCAGAACTAGAAGATCATGGGGGGCTCCTCCCTCTCCATTCAGCCCAGCAGCTCTACAAACACCATCTAACACCTATGTCAACAGTCCATCCCCTGTCTTTGTCCCTCTACAGCCTCTTCCTGCTATGTCTCCATCAGTTAATCCTTCAGCTCCAGATATTTTCCCAGTACCTGCTGCTTTCAGTGACCCTGCAGAATCTCTGCCAGTTCATGGAGCGACTGCTGTCAAACATGTTTCAAAGGACAATGGAGATGCAGAGGCAAATATGCCTCATCTTAACTCTCCTACTTTGAACAAACATTTAACCCCACCCAAGATCACAGGTGTCAAATCAGCCACCCTGGAACACTCGGGCCTGGAACTAAGCAGCTCTACAGCAAGTCAAGACTTCAATATGGCCAGTCAGCTGCGAAACAGTCGGCCACGCCCTGCCTCTCTGGGGAGCAGGAAAGAATTTCCAAGCGCTCAAGGAGAAAATGTGCAGATGGGCCGTGCCACCAGTAAAGAGCACGACCCACGGAGGTCCCTGCCTGCCCACAGGGACTCTAAGCTGCCTCGATCAGAGGGAATCAGTGTGCTGATCTGCCCACGTTCAGATAATGAAGAGGACCGTCGCAAGGCCCTGAAGAAGCTGGGGCTGCTTAGGGACTAATGCTAATGCTTTGCCACCTCATCTTACTCTTCACCTAATCATCACCAACTCCATTCAGACAATTCTTGTCATACACATGATGAAGCCATTACAGACCTTTCAGGAAGCATCTTAACCACATATTAGTGCATTTTTTTCATTTCTGCTGCATCAAGTTAGTATAACCAGAGCCAGCCTGACATGAACCAAATACTGCTATACCCACATTTGCATCTACTTTTACTAATATCTTCCTCATGTACATTGTTTTCAGTTCTCATTCATGTTGCACTTGTCGGATATCACTCACTCTCTCACTGTTGCTTATGTGTTTTATTGTAAATTAAATACTGTTACTTGTAACAGGCTGGGAACCAAATGTGGCATTTTTAATGTTTGTGTCTTGTGATCCAGAAAAATGAGCCATAAACTACTTTTCATTGTTTGTTTAGTTTTAGTTCACATCTGTGAATGTTCTCTGTCCTCTTCAGAAATTGGCTGCAGAAACTTAACTTTCAACTTGACTCAAGCAGGTCCAGTTGCTTGACCTTGGATCATAACTGAAGGTTGCTGGTTTGAATAACTAAAAATGTGCAGTGCTAGACCACAGTTCACTGAAAACCCAAGGCAACTACTCGCATTCTTTTGGGTGATAAGAATCACAAACATATGGGTTGCCTTTGTTGCAGAGTGACACACGTTTAATGGCAGTGTTGTGTAGTGTGTCTGTGCTTTGGTCACAAACATCCTTGTGATCGTGTGTCATGTTAAATCACACACTGAGCCACTGGTGTTCTGTCTCTGCTTCAGCAACCTTTATCTGATGTGATGCGAGACTTGTGCAACCTGTTTTCTCACTTTCTGGTTTTAGCCTTTACGCAACAGCCTCGTTGCTCTCGCTGGCACACTTACTATATGAGCTGACAGACTGTCTGAAGAATATTTTATCGCCCGGGAATAAGACAAACAGTCTGTCCTCTTGCATTTGATGTTGAGGTCACCTACTGCTGTGACAACTGAGCTCAATTTATAAGATACGTCTCTGAGTCATTAACGTCAGGTTGTCAAACACAATAAACAATGGAGCATAAAGCATGACTTGTGCAAACCATAAGTTTTTCAATGAACATTTTTTTGTTGTGTTTCTAAAGTTGGAAAACTTTCCAGCATTTTGACTGGGTTGCAGCAGAGCATAGGTACATCAATTACTCTTGTGCAGTTAAAGCCACACACTGATTATGTGTGTTCCCTCTGAATAACTCCATCAGTGCCAAATGCGTCACTGTTGGGATTCCTTGAGCCCTGCCCTGCACACCTTTGTGTTTTCTTGATCACACCCAGCATTTTTTTTTTATTATTATTATTATTATTATACATTTCCATTTGAATCTAATCTTTTTGTTTTACATATATTTAAAGCTCCTGATTGTTATCAGAGATAAGGGGGAGGGGAACAATAACAAGTGGGAAAATTATTTGGAGATTCTGATAAATAAAGCTCATGGATATGACAGAAGTTGGGTGTCAAAGGATACCAGAAGTTATTATTACATAGTTGTTAGAATTTGTAAAAAAAAAAATATTTAAATGCTAACGTGGTGATGGAGGAAGCAGCAGTGTGCTGTCAGACCAACACAGACTTCTTTGAGCCGCTCTGTGATGTGTTGGTATGTGAGCTATCTCTCTTTTCCACCTGCTCTCTGTGTTGATCCGCTGCCAGCAGACCTGACTGACAAGGACTCTGCCACAGCTCCTGTCACTTTCACTCTGGTTCTCGTAGACATCTTACATCAGCTGCTACTAATGACATGCCCTCTGTGTGTGCGCGTGTATGTGCACGCGCATACCTCCACTCGCTGCCTGCGTTTCCAGTTTGAAGACAAATGATGTTTTCTAAAACAAAGAAAGCATCGACATAGTCACTGTGGAACAACAGGGCCGGTTGTGTTAATTAAACAGAGAAGAATAGTCTCTGATCATTTATTAGTCCAACAATCACTATGTGATTCTGTTTATTACTCAGATTTGTATACATATATATGTACTGTAGATTTTATGTCTAATGTGGGTAGAGAATGTAGTGCTGCCTTGGACACTGATTTGGCACAGCCATATTTGGCCTATAAACATAAAATGGCAGTGTTGTTGTTGAGTGTAAATATAATGCACTTAAGTGTCCACTTCACAATTGATATAAGTTTTTTTCCCCCTTTTTATATACTGTATATTCAACACTTTATAATGTTTCGTCCTAAAAAGTTTTGTGTAGGGCATGGGTTTGTTTTATTGTTTAAATTTGTGAGATCAAAAATAATATAGCATCTTTTTTTCCCCCTCATCCTCATGCACAGTTCCAGCTCCATAGACTGTGTGATGCAGTTTTAGGTAAGAGTTCTCTATATTTATTATCTACTATTTTCCACTCTGTCATTCTTTATCATAATAACCACCATTTCGCTGAAAACACTCAAACCTGGCAACTCGTAGTTCCTGCATAGATGTTACTGATAGCGCGCGGACCCAGTCCTTACTGTGAATAGCTTGCCATTGTGATGGACTTTGTATAATTTTAAATACATTTGAATTTATGTAAATAGATGAGCTATTTTTTGTTGTAGGCAACAATGAAGTGGACTGAGCTGCCTTTTCATTCCTACAGTTACATTTTATTTTAGGCAGCCAGGATTAAGAAATGACTTCTTTTCTGTTTTGACCTTGGTTCCACCTGAAATTTGTCACTTTCTCTGGTTATTCTCATTATTTACAGCAGCTCCTCAGATTCCACATCGTTCGCCAGCAGCTGATCATCCATTATTCCGCATCCCAGCTGATTTTGGCTCAGGTTCTCGAGTCTGCAACCTTCATGTCCTTGAGAGGAGGAAGAAGCTTTTTGTCAGTACGTAGCATCATATTAATATTCATGACCAGTGTGAATAGTGTATATTACAAAAAATGTTTAAAAATTGAGTAGTGAGTTTTCATAGTGTGATAATAGAATAATATAACATACATAATAAAGACCAATATAAAAAGTCGTATGTGTTGTGCAGTTGAACTGCAATTATTGACTCAAAACTGAATGCAATAATTCAAATAAGTTTGTGGTAAGTGAAAGGCTTTCCTTTTATTTAAATTCTAAAGTACTTGTCACACAAAATACAGCTTATTTTAATAATAATAAAAAAGGCACCAGACTCTAGGACTGGCAGTGACTATTTGATTTAAAAAAAAATGGAGAGTTTTTTCTTTTCAGTATTTTAAGTGAAATGAGTGATATTGTCTGAGTTGTCCCTGTTCCTACAGTTAATGATAATAAAAAACAATTCTCCAAAAAAGAAAACAGGTCTACCACTAGAGGGCAGTCCAGGTTGATGTTTGTGCGCCTCTGCGTCGACTAATGCTGTAACCAGACTTCCCCACTGTGGCTCTTGAGGTATGTGCTTCTACTTTCATGTACAAAAGACAGAGTTCATAGTGACAAATCATCACAGACTCTCCTTCAGTGGAAGGATACATGTCGTGGCTCAGAGCAAACTCCGATCAAAGACGCATCATTGGACACCTTGGGGCTTGAAGTGAACTCCTCCAACCATGAGTTCATAATGTCACATCAAAGTCAGGGATTGATTCATCCAGACCAGACAGGAATTAATAAATTTATAATCTCCAATAAACAGCAATATAATAATTTATTATCATCAGACAAAAGTTGGGAAAGAGTAAAGAGTCAAATTCCTGCAAATTCAGCCAAAGGGAAATAACTTAGCACTGTGTCCTTTACTGCCAACGATGCTAACCAAAACATGAACCCAAATAAATGACTTTGACTCAGTTTCCAGATTATTTGTGTGACATTTCCAAGAATCATAATCATTCATAATGTTGACAGATTTTGCCAGAAACAGTAAAATTTGAGTCCCTAATTAAAATGAAGTTGGTTTGGCTGTTGATCCGTGAAATGCTGCTTAAAACGTTGCCTTATACAGGAAACAAAAGCGGCTGCTCTTCAGACTTCTTTACTTGATTTTGGTACTGCTTTTTTAAGGACTGTATAGTGTGATTCTGAGAACTTGGTCCCGAGTTGCAGTTTTTAACTTTCCAAACAAAATTGCTTTGTCTTGTTCCCTGGAGAGGAAATGATTCAGGTCAGAGTATTAACAAAGAATGTGAAAAGTGAATGTGGGCGATGTGCTGGAAGGTTTTACTCATCAAAGCATCACAATAGCCCCCAAACATAATCATGACTTGTGCAAACCTTACACAGCCTGACATGGTTTTAAATGAGATATTAAGTTTTAAGGGGTTTTACTCGCCAAATGATGTAGGTTGTCGTGATATTTGGTAGTTTATGGCACACACGCACACACAAGCTGATGCTCCACAAACCTCCTTGGAGACACTCCCTAGAGTTTGCAGTCGGAGCAGGTAGGCGTAGCTGCTGCTGCCGCACTATCACGCTAGACAGTGAGCTCATGGGACTTCCCCACTGTCCTGGTCCTGTTCTTTACTTACCTACTTACCATGCACATTGTCTGTCTGAAAGAGGCCGCCAAGAGCCTCGTCCCTCTCTCCAGATAGGAGTTGATCATAGAGGATTAGTGGAGACAAAGTGGCACAGAGACACTGCTGAGTATGCAGGGGTTAAAGCATGCCCGGCCCAGTTCTGTGTCATCAAGAGTTTACTTAAAATATACGGGTATTATCTCTCTCCTCTGTGTGGTGCCGTGTGTGTGTGTGTGCGTGCTGGCGTGCTGAAGTGCTGTTATACAACTTTGTTGTATGATGATGATGATTGATACTTTGAATGATACAGGCTCATCAGCAAGGATTAAAACTGGGATCTCAGCAGGACAATGTCTCCCTCTATTTTTTCTGTCTCATTTAGTCTTGATGGGTCCACTTGATTACAGGTGTACACTCACACGCACCAGGTACAGTATGAGCACAGGCCTGTATCCCCTCCAGCACTTCCACGCTCACTGACGCAGCTAAAAAAGCATGTCCGTATCTTGTCTAGCTCCTTGTTGCTGCAGCATGAAGCTTAAGGAAATATGATTGTGACTCAAGGAAAGCAATTCTTCCTAAACCCAAGGTTACTGTTGGCCATTTCAGCTCATGTGACATTAATTCCCAGTAATGTGATATTCTATGTGCCACTCAACATAAAGCTGTAGTGTGTCATTTGCTGAGCTCCACACAGACTCTCTCTGTGTTTCCCAGTATAGTATATATTCTGTACGGGAGCTTCAGATGCAATAAAATAACAAATCACGGTGCTGCACTGGTCTCACAAAATGCCTGTAGAAATCAGGTGCTCATCAAGGATATGAACAATAGTCTAATCAAAAATCAAAGTAATGACTGTCCTTTCAATCTTCAAGGAGAGTCCTTCACCTTTCTGTTACTGTTGGATTTGGCATGCGTACGTCTCATTACCATAACGCCTAGACAGTTTGCGATATCTAGAAAATTCAAAGATGATGGACTGGGTGTATCTCGCCTCACGCCCTAAGTCAGCTGGGATTGGCACAGTGCCCCCATTCAAACCACTGTCAAATGGGTTTCAGCTCCACGCGAGTCCCTGTATGTTTCTGAGTATCGTTGTGTTTAGAAACTGTATGTTTCACCCGGACACTGCACACAGGAAGTGATTCATTCTGTGTAAATACATAATATTATTACGATAAAAACATTTATAAAACAATATACAAAGAAAATGAATACACTTTATAGAAGGGCAGTGTGCAGGTTGTTTTTTTTCAAACAGATGAGTTGTGAGTTGTGAATTGAAGAGAGGGAGAGAGTTGATGTCACAGAGGTCAGGGGTGGCAATGTGGACTAAATTGGACAAATATGGAGGGGTGAGGTGATGGATGGTCTCAGATGTATATTGGAGGATTTGAAAGTAATAAGGAATTTTATTGGGAGCCAGGGAGCAAGTAAAGGTATGAATGAAAACATAAAGAAGCCGCCAAAACGTTTCAGAAGTTAATTCTACTGCACAAAAAAAAAACAAAAAAACATTGAGCTGCAGTGCAGGAGCAAACAGGCGTAGGAGGTGTTTATCCTGTCAAACTGCTTAATGGCCAGCTTTCAGATGAAGGACTCAGCATTCAAATAATGTTTAGTTACATTACGAACAGAGGCAGAAAAATAACATCCTCAATAACAATAATCACCAAACGTTATACACAGCAGCTTTAAAGAAATACACACATTATAATAAGGATGGACTCTCCATTTAAATAGAACATGTTTGATTAGCCAGCTTAACTGCACTTGTGTCATCATCCATGATGCTCCTTATCTGACATGCAGTAAAAATAAATCTTAAAGGTTGTTCCATTGTGTCACCTCCACTCTGACAAACTTGATAACTGCATTTCCTTTTCTTTTTTCCCCCCAACCCCCCACTCTCGCTCTCATGCGCCCTGTTAGTGCCAGTGACTGTGGCTGTGGTCAGGAGGCATTCCTGGGGCAAGCCCACAGTGTTCGCTGGGATGCCTGTACTAAAGTGTGGAACTCAGGAAGCCACTCTGCTCCCCTGTGGTGCTGGCATGGTGAGTACCAAGAGACCTGCTGGGCCTGTGGTGGTGTTGGTAACCTCACATGTGAAGCCCCAGTAGAGAGGAGAAAGAAGGGGAAGAAAGAGAAGAGGAGAGGGGTTCTGGGCTGTCTTGGTATTTTCACACATAAATCTTTCAGACAATTGGGGAGTGTAAATGTCGCAGTGGAAGCAGCTGAGGTGATACGTCCCCGTATGTAATGGCCATCTGGAGGAGAACATTAGACACTCTGCGGGGCTCAAAAGTCCTCAGCTCATTAGCATGCAGCGTAGTACAGTAGTGTCTCCCACAGACACCTCCCAACATGCATCCATCTTGCATTTATCTTACAGCAACAGCTGCTGAGACGTTGTCTGACTTGGGTTTTTCTGTGTGAAAGTGAAAAAGTAGCTTGTGACGCCGCTGTCTAACACTACTCTCTAAAAATGTCCAAACAACTGATAGCGAAGATGGAGGAGTTGTTAGACATGATATATCTCTCACAGTCGTACATTTTTCACAAGTACCCAGATCGTGCCATGCCTCAGCGCCCTGAAAAGACAAAGTTAACAGAGTGCGAGTCAGTCAGTGTCAGAGCACTGAGACTGTGGTCAGTCAGTCAGTCAGTCTGCAGCAAGTCTCGGGAACACGATGCACGGCTGCCTCACACAACACACAGAACAGGATAATACACTTTGATTTGACTTATTATCTGTGAAAGATCCTGGCTGCTCGGTCTCCTCTCTATACCCAGTGTGTAGCCAAAGTCCTTTCACAGTGAGCATCATAAATTAAACATAGCCCGTGCTTCCCCTGGGGTGTCTGCTGGTGAAAAAATAGCTTGGTTTGGTGCACAGTGTAACGCCTGTGCACAGTCCCTTTGTCTTTAATGAAGTGTTGCCACAAAAAGCGCACTGATCCTCCTCTGCGACTTGTGCTCAGGCTCTGTGGCAACTGTGTTCTGACTTTCTCAAACTCCCCGAGTGACTCTGAGCTCATTTGGTTATACAAGTGCTCACAATTACCCAGAGATTTGGACACAGGGACATGGGATATTTCCATATCCCTGACGGATGTTGTTTTAATTACACTGAACTCCTTGACTTTGTGCCGTGGATTTGCATGTTTTCTTCCTCCTGAGCTGTAAATGCAAAAATAATCTCAGGTTATTTTTTGTATTGAGTCTCTTATTTAGTTTGGCTTTAGTCTCTGGCAAAAAAAAAGAGGGGGGGGGGGGGGGGGCATGGAAAACCATTTTCAAAAATAACACTGCATAAGAGCAATCTGTCTTTGAATCTAAGGTAGCTAAATGATTATTATTTTTATTGTTGTTATTTATTTAAGGAAAGAGACAAGGCATATTAATAAATATTATATATATATATATATTAAAATGTGCATATGCCACAATTGTAGCCTGAGGCTAATTTTCCACCTGTAGTCCCAACCCATAAAAAATGTGACAAGTAATCTTTCCAGTGATATTCTGTTAATCCTCTTGTCTTCCTCTGTCATCAGACAATCCAGAATGGTGCGGTTTTGAGATTCTTTGCATCATCTCAATAAAGTTATCATCCCCAATCAGCCACATTGTGAGGTCCTAATTATATTTGATTGAGGAAAAATTACACATGGGTGCAGGGGTGATAATTACAGTGTAGAATCTGTCTGTATGTGGAAGTGGAAACATAAATGTATCAACACAGTTGATTAATTTAGGTGATAATGCGCGGGGTGGAAGCAGGTGTGAGGCGGCAGACGCAGTTCCTCTGCGAGATACTTCCTGAAAACACAGAGGGTAAGAATGCGACACGGAAGCTCAGTGGTGATGTGTGAGAGATGTGTTTTGGTTCATGCGACTCCTCGTTCCTCCTCAGGTATTCTGGGTAATGGCGTGCGTGCGGCACATTACGATCAGCGCTTTGTGGGGAAACGCTGATGACATGAAGCACCTTTAACCTTGTTTAGATTTAATGTTTGGTATATGGTTTCATATGAGGAAATACTGGCTTGAAAGTTTTTCTTCACTGCATTCTTCAAAAATACCTGAGTCAACCACATGACAACTGATTTATGGCACCAAGCAGGTCTTTAGATATTCAAAGCCAGGGGCAAAAATCAATGAATGGGTAATGTAGCAGCTGAGCTGAATCTCCTACACAACAAAACTCAATACTAAGTGCTGATGGGTGGATGATCAACCAGACGAAACAAGCTATAATTTGCATCCATTTTATTTTTTTGTTTTGGTTCTTACACCAGATGATTATTATAAAACGCTTCCATCGGTTTTCCTGTAAACAATTACAGATCATTAGATATCATCCCTGAAGAACAGCGATTTTGAACAGCTGCCTTTGTTTATTCGTTCTTCAGGGCTTTTCTTCTTTTTCTTTTTTTTTTAATAATATAAAAAAGTTGCCTTCATATGCATTTTTTTTTTACAACTATTAGGTTCACCTGGATTTGAGTTCTTCATGCAGGGCCAGCTCCACTTCTAACAGGAATATGAAATTGCTTTGGGCCCTCAATTGACCTTGGAATGAGCACGATATGCAGGGAAATCATGAGGTGGAAAATAAAAAGAAGTGTTTCTTCCTTTTCCATTTTCAAATAAGTTTTGCAATTTAGCTCCTACCGATGTTTGTTGAACTTTTGACGTCACTCATTGAACTGAGTACTGCGCAGGATGAATGAAGGTTATGTTAATCCAACGCCCTATAATTATACAGTTAAGTGTAAAAATGTGCGACGATTGTGTCCTGAGTTAGGCTCGTCTTTACTGGCAACACTGTGAGATGTGGCAGTCAATCATCACATCAGTGCTGCACTCACGACCCTAAGAGAATATGCGCTAATTGGTTTGTTAGTCGGACTGCAGCAGCTCTCACACAGTCTGCTGGAGCAAGAACAAAATGCAATCTTGAGGCCATTACTTTTTTCCCCATCTGTGTAGTTTATAAACCAGTCCGCCCTCTTGCCCCCTCTTCAGCCATTACTCTCTCCCAGTGGTGTGCACAGACATTTGAGGGGGCAGGGGCTCAAGTGGAAAACAGGGCACCCTCTCATAATTATTAATTAAAAATTGTAATATTAAAGCAACATGGACCACACAGCAGAATAGCGGCTTGCACTGTTGACTCACATCAAGAAAGTGACCAGTTTGCATCCCGGGTTCAGCCGAGGGCCTTTCTGTGTGGAATATACAGGTTCTCACCGAGTGTTGGCCACACAGCGCCTTTCACGCTATGTCAACTGAGATTGGCTTCAGCTCCACACTTGCAGAATTTCATTGTTTCACATCTTGACCTTTGATGCCAATTGGATTAGTATTGTAATTCACACATTGCGGTCCATCCTTGGACCAAAATTGTGTAATACATTTAGTAAGACACTAACCTAAGAGTCATCAAGAGACATTGCATGTCAGTCGGTCAGTTTGACATTAATCTACATTGAATTGGACAGGGGTCACATGGTGGAGTAGTGGTAGTGGTTAGTAGTGGATACAGCAAAAAGACACAGGTTCACGGCCAGGTCTGACCAAAGGCCTTTCTGTGTAGAGTTTGCCGGTTTGTGTGAAGGTTTTCCAGTTTCTTCCCACAGTCCAGAAACATGCAGAGGTTAATTGGACGCTCTGTAAATTGACTGTACGAGTGAATGGTTGTTTGTCTCTGTGTGTTGGACTGAAGTCCTGTGTACCCTGCCTGCAGCAGCCCCACATGTGAGGAAGTGAATGACTGAATGAATTAGACAGGTTTTTTTAAGTCTTTATTCATCTCTCTTGGGAGAAGTTTGTCTTGGACAAGAAGACCATGCTGCAGTGCAATACAAGACAAAAACATTCACAAAAAATAGATAAACATAAAGTATTAAAACCATAGTTAAAACATCCACCTACATCCATGCATACAAACACATACAAGACTGTACTTAGCTGTCCCTGTTAATAATGAAATAAAAACAATCGGAAAAAAAAATGTTTTTTTTTTAGTTTTGCCTCATTGTTCACTGAGCTTAAAAAACCCCAACAACAATCTAATAAAATGCTAGAGCAACATTAGCAGAGCCCATCAAACCAGGACACAGCACAACAAATGTGAGCCTTCAAAGTAACTGATAAAACTGATTGATCGTAACTGCCAATAGTTTTTGAGGTAAATTAGCAACTAGTATCTATAGTCGTTTCTGTTCATCAAACTTGTAGAAAGTATCACGATTCACGGGGGAGACATTTAAAAAAAATCATCTTTAAAAAATCATAATATATTAATCAATATGGGCCACGTGAAATAAATCAAATATAAACAATGTCCGTGAAAGGGGGCTTTTACCTGGTGAGCCCCACCTGTAGTCTGTCAGTGCACGCCCATGCTCTTACCACGCGCACGTCACCGCACATTTTGTGTCTTTTTTTTACTTTTTAAAAAAAAAATAATTTATTATTAATTTTTGACGCAGGTGGTAGTGCACAGGTCCAGGTGAGCGCACGAGCTCCTCCCACTTCGCACGTGGTAATCTTCAGTCCTAACAGCACCTGTGTTCAAATTCCTACACGAGCTGCTAAAATTAAAAGAAAAAAAAGGTGGTGGTGGTGGTGTGTGTGTGTGTGTGTGTGGGGGGGGGGGGGTGTAAGGGTTAGAGGGAGCCAGTCAGAGAAGAGAAGGAGCAGCAGTGGAGGAGTTCGGAGCGCAGCGCGGACGATTCTGTTTCTCTCCTCCCCCTTCAGACCCCGCCGCTTCACTCCATCTCTCTCTCTCTCTCCCCCTCTCTCTCTCTCTCTCCTTTCTTAAATTGACAGCGGTCTGGCTCGAAACATGATAACACGAAAGCCTTCCTCTGCTCCGCGCTGTCGGGCTCCTCTCCTCAACCCACGATCACTTGAAACTCACGCAAGCAAGGCGTAAAGAGGATCGCACCAGTCTCCTGTCAGCTGAGGGAATAACAAGAGACCTTTATATACCCACACACACACACACACACACGCACTCATACACGCTCACACTCACGCGCGCGCTCCTCACCCTCTCCTGTGCTCCATCGCACCGCAGAATCCGAGAGAAGTGCTCGTGTTGAACTCCACACGGTGAAAGTTGAAACATGTATGTGCACGCTTTGATACGCGCGAGCCTTGGATTTGTGGGTTTCTGTTTGGTCGCTTTTGTCCAACAGTCAGCTTCAGGAAGTAAAACCACTCAAGGTAAGTCAGTTTTCACCTCACTGTGGTAGCTTTTTTATTTATTTATTTATTTATTTATTTATTTCACGCATCTGCTCCGTAGACTGTGTTTGTTTTGTGCGTATTTTTGGAAAAGGTGACACTTGGAGATGAGGGGAAAAGTGAAAACTCCCTTGTGAAGTGAAGTTTTTTTTTTGTTGTTAAGTTTTTAGTGACTCTGCTCCATCAGTTGAACTGCCTTTTGTTGTTGTTGTGTCACTTTACTCACTTCCTTTTATATTTATATGAACTTAACCAGGAAACATAATGAGGCTTAAATGAAGTTTCACTGCTGCTTTCTTTGATCTTCAAACAGCAAAGAGCAGCAGTGTGAACAGCTCTGTTTCATTGCTGGTCCAGTAGGTATAATTGTAGTGAGACCACCACTAGGTATTTGTCACAGTCCAGACAAGTATTTGACACTGGCCTGTAACATACACATGGAGGAGCCTGTGTCTGTCAGACACTGCAGCTACAGTACCATCCCGCTCCTCCTGGGCCCTCCTGAATCAAAAAAGTCTGGCACCTTGCAGGAACAAGGCAGACATGGTGTTACACACTCAATTTCTGATCCCCTCAGCACCCGCTCTCTCTCTACCCCCCCACGGGTTTCCGTCGCTTAATTTTCCCACAGCTCGAACAGCAAGATGAGGCTGCCAGGAGTATTTGCATGCAAAGATACATCACGCTTTCTGTGTGTGAGTGTTGATTGTGGTTGGTGATGTTTTGCACACACAGAAAGACATCTCTCAGGCAGCCGACAAGGCAAAAAGGAGAAAGGGGGTGGGTGACTGTTTTGCATCCTGGGTGGTCTGCCCCCACTTGTGGGAAAACTCAATATTTACATTTTGCAATTAGAACTACTTTTCTCTCACTTTATTTTCCACAACATCGATTACACACTTCATTGTCGCGTGGAATGCTTCTGTGGGAGCGTTGCTCTGCGGTGGCGTGCACCTGTTTGTCGGTCACACACTCGAATGCTGTTGGATGACCACTTGATGATATAGGCTTCTCCGCCGGTTCCCGTTTGCCGGCGCAAAGCAAGCAGCACTGCTGTGACATTAACTGTGAATGGCCCTCAGGTTATTTTCTGGGCATATTAAGCGTTTGATGTCGGGGGCAAATCTGTGGCACTGACAAGTCTGGGAGCAATTTTGAAAAATGCAGTAACTGAGAAGTAAACGACAGAAGAAGAAGAAAAAAAAGAACAATTTATCAGCTGAATATTTATTCAAAGCAGATGTTGCAGACAGGAGTCTTTTTCTTTCATCATTGTCAGTCTAATCATGGCACTGTGTTGCAGGCATCAGTCATTACTCCGGGAGAAAAAAAAGTGAAGGAGCAGTGGAATGAGGGACAGAAGATTTAAGGATGTGGTGGAGGGAATGACAAAGAAGGGGAAAAATGAGAACAGGAGAGATTAAGGGTGCCGAGGCAGACAGTGAGAGAAGAGGCTTCTTAGTGAGAGCAATCAGCAACAATCGGGGAACAGCGAAGGAAAGGAAAGAGGGGAGCCATAGACGTCATGGCAAATCACTTTCCCCCTCGAACAGAGTCAGGAGCTCTTCGCTAATGCAGCTGCACCAAGGCAACGGTTGGTGTGGGGCTGACATGCTGCTGTGGCTGGCTATGTTGGTGTAACCTCTGCTCCGGGGCCTGGGGGTCCAAAGACACTGGGCTGCCTGAGCGGGGAGCAAGGACCCAGAATCCAGGGCTGGTTCACATTGTGGGAACAGCCGCAGCTCTGGCAATATGAGGCCCAAGTGACGGGGAGGCTTACCTAGAGATGCTGCCTGCAGTCCCCGCTTTGAGCGAGATAGGAGGGAAGGATAAATCCCTCTTTCCACCCACCCCCAACAACCACTCACCCTGTTCTTTTTCACCCAACTCTTGCTTTGTTTGCTTTGTCCTCGCTTCCTTTCCTTTTCACTTAATGAAGTAGTAGTGGCTCTTTTTCCTCCGTCAGCCATACGCAGCGACTGCATTTCACCCACTGTATCAGAAATCTCCCCGTCAGCCGAGTGCTATTTATATTTTTTACAACATTAAAGACGTACATGGCCCTTCTGCCCCCGTTCACTGCTCTCTGCACTCATTTTTGTTAGTTGACAGATGACGGTGTGTGTGTGTGTGTGTGTGTGAGTGTGCACACGCACGCATCAGTGTATGTGTGAGCATTATTGGGACAATGAGAAAGTGTAATGTGTTGTTTCTGTAATTCTTTGAACATTTTCACAAAACTCCACAAAGAACCCTTAAATTGGCTCTTTAAAAAAATAAAAAATAAAAATGTTCTCTGTCCCCTTGGCCTTGAACCTATGAGCATTTGTTGTGTAGCAGAACAAAATCGAGGCAAATGAGAAAAGAAAAAAGAGGCCGCCTTCTTTGAAAATGGCCACTGGTCTCACTTTAACATTTGTGACATCACTTTTGCTGTTGTTACTCTTTTCAGACTGTATGGTTTCTGTGCTGCCCTTGAGTCCTGACAAGCTCCTGTAGTGGTATTTGTTGAGCTGCTACACATATCCCCTCAGAGACTGTGTGCCTTAAAATCAACACACACAAAAGTCCCTAAATGTCTGCCAAGGTACCGCAGCAACTTTTTTTTATTTTCATCAACGTAATTATTTTTCAGGATGCACTGACACTTTGAGGAGTTGAGTATATTGTGGATTGTGAATGACTCCAGTGACAGTGTCAGCTTTTATTTTTGTATTCATTCTTGGTGCTAAATATACCTTCCAAAATCAGTTGTTTGGGAGTGCATGAAACTTCATCTCTTCTTTGATATTTGCAGACAAATGAATGCATGAATAATCTTACACACAGCCCTTTTAAACTCCTGACCTGTTAATACCATTTATTTCCTCCCCTGAACCAAAGTGCTCTCCTGTGATGAGTCAATCTTCCCCCTCTCTGCAGCAGACACGCACCGTCTGATGGTCGTGTTCTCGTGATGATGGGGAGCGACCGAGGCGGTCAGGCCTCGGGGCAGCCCCGTGGTCACTCGCTGACGATGTAGGTGGAGGAGATCAATCGGGATTCTCTTTACCACTCAGCAGACACTCAGAGAGCCTGTGCTTGACAAGTGTTGTGTGCCAGAACCACTGTACATGTTGTTACAGAGCAGCCGAGAGAGCAGAGAGATTATTATCTTGGCATTACTTGAGTGGTGAAAACACTTGATAACAATTCTGTCCAAGAGCAACGCAGTATAACTCACAAAGGCGTCTTTGATCTAGGGGCGTGTTGTAAGTGAATGAGGATGACTGCGATGAGTGATTTCTAGACTGGATATTAATGATTGCACTTAGCAGGCAGAAGTGCTCTTACTTCTGAAAATGAGGCTTTATTACATTTGGAGAATCCTTTTAAAAACAGGATGTTTCTGGCTTATTGTGCCGGGTTTGTCTAATTCCTTGCTTTGGCGTGGCCATGCTGCAGCTTTGTACAAACACTTCAGTTCATTTTTAGGGCAGAGAGGCTGCAACTACATACAGAGTGAGCACCATGTTTACAGGCACATGTTAAGTCAGAGCTGTCTGGCACAAGCTGTGACCCAAGGCGATTCAGAGGGGCTTCGTTCTGGACAGTTAGTCACTTTCATCCTGGCCGCTGGAATGTAAAACCAAGACATTTTTCCTCTCTGCAGCAGAGTGTCAAAGATTCTAGCCTTCCCCAAAATCTGACTTCCCCACCCAAAGACTTTCAAGCGCACCTTCTAAATAATTCACGATCACACAATCTATTTGGGTATCTATCTGTCTTTTTTTTTTGTAAAGTATAGGATAAAGATTTACAGCCATATTTCTCCTTTAGGATTTTATCAGCATCACACAAACATCTCCAAGATTTATTGCAAAGGAATTGTTCAACACGTTGGGAACTGCACTTGTTTATTCTGGTGATTCGAGATAAGATTAATTATAATTTGATATCTTTCTGTTAAACACAGGAACAGGGCTGCAGCCAACAGCTGGTTAGCTTAGCTCAGCACAAAGACTGGAAACAAAGGGAAACTGCTAGCCTAAGAACCACCTAAAGTTCCCTGTTAAATATACAGTGCTTTGCAAAAGTCTCCACTAGTTTTGTTATTTTTTATGTCTGTCAAATTAGAAATAGTTTTATTTGCGCGCACACACACACACACACACACACACACACACACACACACACACACACACACACACCAATACTAAGTAATAATGAATGAATTTGACCTCTGCATTTAACCCATCCCTTTTAGTAGTGAACACATACTAACCAGACACAGGAGCAGTGGGAAGCACTTGTCTGCACCCGGGTAGCAATAGAAGATTTGGTGCCTTGCTCAGAGGCACCAAATCCCTTTACATGTCCCACGATTTGAACTGGCAACCTTCAGATTACAAGCCCAAATCCTTTCCTCTTGGCCATGGGCTGCCCCGAAAGCCAGTGATTCTGTGATGATTGGTGATTGGATTTGAATGATGTCACTGAAAGTCGGTCTTATATACTGTATTATCAAGTTGTCAGTGAGTTGAGAGAGCACTCATGCAGCATGTGGATATATAATGCTCAAGCATGTCTTGAATAAACCTGGTTTAATAGCAGATATTTTTCCACATGAAATATTAGAATAAACCAGCAACAATAATCAGGGCTCACTCCAGGTTTAAGGAAGTCAGGATTGAGCTCTTCAAGTGTAAGGCTTGGGTAAAACTACATACATGTGTGTTATATTTTCTGGATGTGTTCCAGTCGTTGACTGAGAAATAATTATACTGTATGGTCATGATTGCATTGCTAATACAATGGCAGTCTAACACTTTTGCACAGTACTGCATTATATTATTGTTAACTTGAGCCAATTATTTCTAATGATCCAACATCACCTCCTGACACACAACACTTTGGGTTTTGTACAAATTAGACAAAACTCTTGAGTGAGTTTTATAGCACCTTTTGTAGATTTAAAGATGTTACCACTGACCTTATTATTTGGTTTAAATTGCCTAATATTGGACACAGAGGTGTTTGAGAAACTTAAACATCCAGCCAACAATGAAACTCCAAGGGGGGGGAAGCTACATCTTGGCATGAAACTGGTCTAATTTTAGACTCTTAATTGTAGCAAAAGTCTTGGCTATCAGGAGAAGGATTTAAAAATAAAGTAATTATTGTAATGAGCTGCCATATTTGCAAGTATGCACCGGTTACAGGGTGAACCAACAAATTAGGCTGCAAGAAATAAATAACTGGCTAAATGGCTAAACTGAGCTTAAATTCTGACGATGCTGTCCTCCTGTCTCTGCTTAATGGTTCCGAGTGCGATCATGGTGCTTCTTTTGATAAATTCATTGGGTGGTGACATCAACACTGAGAAAACCAAGGACACGATTATTGATTTTAGACACAGTAGTGAACACAAAGTGAGTGTTATCCATGACAGAGAGCAAATACCTTGGTACCATTTTTGACTGCAAGCTAAAATTACATTTGAATACTGAGTTTGTGGTCAAAAGAAGCCAGCAGAGATTTTACCTGCTGAAGATGCTGAACTCTTTTAATGTTTGAAGTTGATCTTTAACCAACTGTTCCTTTATTGAGCCTTTTAGCTGTTTTTTTATTTTTATTTTTATTTGCTGGTTCAGTGGGCTATTTTTTTAAGGATAAAAAGAGCCTGTGTTGCATTGTTAAGACCTGCTCCAAGATCACTGGAGTCTGGCAAAAAGATCTGATGTCCCACGGTGTAAAACAAATGGCTTTGTTCACAACTCAGATAGCTGTCATTTTAAATAACACTTTAATCTAGCGTCTTAAACATAGACATGCACTTATTTACCATTTATTTATTGACTTACTGTGATGTATTTATTTGGATTACTTCATTGTTTGTGTCATTCTGTTGCTGCTGACTGTTGTTAAGGCTGGCTGAATGTAATACAGATGTGATGAGCTGCAAGTGAATTGCCCTTTGGGGATCAATATAGTTGTCTGGATCTGAATCAAAATTTTAATTGACCAATTTGACAGTTTGGGGAATGCATTTATTTTCCTGCTTTGCCAAGAAGTTAAAGCTGCAGCAGACACGATTGCTTTGAAAATTTGAAATTTGAAAATTGCCAGTGGAGTCGACTTGGCTGTAGCTTCACTCACAGTTTGTTAAAATACTTACATTTTTGGCATCACAGCTGTCTGATTCAAACTCTTCTCATCAGATGAGCACGGACAGATGGATTTGTTTTCAAGTGCGACAGATACGACCCAACTTAGGTCATCGTTCAATGTTGGTTGACTGGGACTTTTGAGCAATATGAGAACCTTTTGCGGGGTTGTGCTTTGTGTCTTCAGTCATACTCCAATCTGTTGCGTCTCTCTTGTGTGCAGCGCCGGAATGTTGCTGGATAACACGATAAATTAAACACTGCAATACTGAGAAACCCAGAGAGAGTCATGTGGATCTGATAGGCTGGACAGCTTGCAGAGTTTGAGTAGACATTCGGAGGAGAAAATCGATTTATTGGCTGTGTACGTCCGACTCCGCCTCCGTAGGTGGCGCTCTATCTCACTATAAGCTAGCGCGTATTGAATCAGTTTCCTGTTGACCTTTATGTCAGAGAAAAACAAACCCCAAACAGTGAGATGAGCAGTGAGATGGATCACGCTGTAGTTCTGTATGTTTCGTACCTGCTGTACATGTTTATAAGACCAAAAGTGGGTCTTCTCAAATTTTGTTTCCAAGTCTGACTCCAGTCTGACTAAGCGTATACATGCAGGAGTAATCAGACTATGAATCACATTGTCCAGGTTTGTTAGTCTGACTAAGACTAGCTTGATTTTAGTCAGACTCACGTGTTTACATGACATTAAGAAAACCAAACTGACTTTTAACATACATGTAAACATGTGAACTCATTTGACATTGGTTTGAATCTAATTGCATTTGATAAAGTTTAAAAGTTATGCACGATTTCTTTTAAATGACGCTGAAAAGCTACTAAGTGATTATTATGCCAACAAATTCTGGTCAATACCATGCTTAAGACTTTATAACAAATCGTCTTTATAAATAAAACATCAACTGTGCCTGTGAGTCTGTACACATTGAGTTTCTAATGAGCTGCTCATAACAAAATTAAATAAGCAAAAACAACCTGTGACTGAGGTTAAATGAGATAATCACATCATGATGAATGTAACATTAATTTTGTCATGTTTATGTATTAATCAATCCTCGGGGTTATGGCACATAGTTAAAAACAGAATCATCTTTGATTTTCTTACTCCTACACTGAGAAAACATTTAATTTATGGCACAACAAATGACACCTGAACAAAACTTCATTAGCATCATATTTAATTTCAGAAAAAAAAAATGCTGTTTTTCCAGTGCAAGCCTGTACAATTTCTGTAATTTCAATAGAATGTATGGTCTAAGTCCATGGTGCTGTGTTTAAAAAGCACAATGGAATAAAATAAGTATTATTAAAATGCAAGAAAGCTGAAAGAATTATGCCTAGAATTAGAAGATCAATATTGACTTGTATGATGAAAACATTTAAATCAAAGTACCATGCTGGCAATCTTGTCTCTAATGTAATTTAACAATCTAAAAGTGAGAAATAAAACCGGACTCTGCTTCATTAATCACCATGATTGGAACATGGTTTGGTTTATGTGCCCTATATTCTCTGTAAATGATGGTAGTTCAGTTGGCATTAACATTTCTGTTCATCTTTTCCTTTGAAGGCCGTTGCGGCCTCAGTGTTGATGTAGAATAATTGCTCATATTAACAAAGTTACCACTACTTCATACCCTCTTTGTCTCATGTCCTTGGCAACAAATGAGGCACCTGCAGCTGCTCATGTCGGGATCAGTTTCTACTGAAAGTCCACATGTTTCATGATGTTACTCTTTGAAGTGCAGTGTTGGCATTGTAGCTATTTAATGTTGATTAATGTGTATTATTTTACATGCAGTGCAATATGCTCCTGGCTCACTGCCCACATTAGATCACACCATTTTTTAACTTTTGTCAAAAGTATTTTAATTTGCTCCCCCCTTTCCTTTCTTTTCTTTCCGGTACTTTGATTTAGCTCTGTGGGGGAAAAACTGACTTCACGCATGCTTCAGCTTCAGCGGTCATTCTGCTCGATTGATTGGTTGTGTTTTTAGCTTTAGAAGAGTGGTCAGAAAGACTTAAACATTTTGCACCTTTGGTGCCTTTTGTAAAGGCGGTGTGAAGCGTCAGAGAGCCTTGACCAAGTTCACTTTTATTTTTCAGTTGCAAGAAATTATTTAAGACATTATTTGCACATAAAAGCAAGCATTTTATTCCAGGATTTTGCAGGTACTTTTTCACTGGGGCCGTTGGTATTTGGCCCCGCTTTCCCTTCACGTCAACGTTCATGCCTGTATGGATCCTGCAGATTCCCTGTTGCTCCTCAGGAGACCTTATCAGCTGCTGAGATCCCTCTGTCATCCTACGTATTCATCCCTCTTTGAGCAGAATACCACCTTATCAGTAGCTTTAGAGGCTGCTGTGTGCGACCACTATTTGTCAACTTATTCACTGTGGTTGCTGGGCTTACAAAGCTGTAGATTTCACCTGCAATTAGAATGAGAACAAAAGAGAAAGTTAAATTTAAATCCCCCTAACTTTCCTGGGGATAGCTGCTTTCTTTGCTACACCAGTTTCTACTGGCAAAGAATATTTGAACCACCACACTCAGGAGGTTGGAGTGCAGAGCTTGCGTGTTGCTTGTTTATTTATTGAGGCTTTAATCTGAACATTATGTCCCAAATGAGGCCTGTGATGCTTCTCTCAACTGGAGCTTGTGTTGTGGTGAACGTCAGAAAATTTGCTCTCCTTTTCCCCTCTCTTTCTCCGTGTTCCCTCTCACCCCGTCAGTGGCCTTTGTTCTCTGCACAGATGCGGCGCTGTGCTGACAACATCCCTGTTGGTTTCGGGGGAGGATGGAGTCGCTGTCAACAGCACTCTGACCCCACAGTCTAGAGCCCCCGTCACGAGTGCTGAGGGTTCGCCGAGGAACCTCAGTGCTGTCCCTCAGCAGCTGCAGTGGCTCTTAGATCATTAATTCTCAACACCCCCACAGCCACAGAGCCCACATTTGTTTTTCTTTTCCATTACTCACTGATTAGGGATAGTGGGGTTCAGGAGAAGATATCAGTGGGATTGTCATCTTGGTCTCTTATACTTTCTCAGGACCATAACTGACTCTAAAACCTCTTTCCTCCTCTTGTGCCCTCTTCCACCGCTCCCCCCTGTGACCTCCTGGCTGAATAATGGGTCTGCGTCTCTATTTGAGAGTTTGGGGGGGTCAGTGAGGGACATCATTAGGCTGGTCTGCAGTGGTCAGCGCTGTTGGAGGGGGGTTGGGGTCAGAGAGAGCCTTGTTTACAGACTGTGTGTGTTTACATTCCTGATGGTGAGCGCCAGCTTTAGAGACTGCTGGAAGTGAAAGGAAATGCTCCTATTCTGCTTAGTAATGGAAAAACCCAACCCAATACATCAAGGAATCCAGATGAAAAAAAAGGGACTGGCTATTTATGTGGTGTGTCCTGGCCAATGCATTCTGGGTAGAAAGAGGAATGACTTCACTGATGAATTTGAGACTTCTGCAATATACAGAGTCTTGGGGAGAAATCATATGACACCGCAGTGCTTTATCACGACTGCTGAACTCTAGATGTATATTTATTGGCTAATAATGCTGAGTCATCTTTGTTCTTGTTTAAATTCTTACACTCATCCAACAAAGAATGATTTTCCTTATAAATGAGTCAATGATGACCTATTAAAAGTTCTCAAAATATCTTGCTTTGGTTCAACAGTGGTCAACAAAGCTGTGTTTGTTTCTGCATAAAACTGCCCTAATTCTGGTTAAATGAAAACTACATTTTCTAAATTACAATTAAGTTATGTTCATTGTAATCATCCAAAGAGTTCCCTGTTTTTAAAATTTGCTGATCACCTTCTCAATCAATCCATTTGTGTGATTATCAGCATCATATATAGTCTAGTCTGACTATGATGGTTTACTTTTATTACTTCTGTTGCCCGAAATATTGTCAGGAATCTAAACTTGTTCTCAAAATTACAACAAAAAAGGGATTTAAATGCATAAATATTTCCGTCATGCATTGGCTTTTATTGCTTTGTACTGATGAGGACGTGTGCGTTTGGTGAAAAAAGCATTTCACATTTAATAGAATCCATCTGTTGGCGGAAATGTAAAAGTAATAACTTTTGCTTGAGCCTTTTATCTTTGCCTTATAATAAAAGAAGAAGTCAACACAATTATACTTCTTCATTTATATGAGCCTACTGAGTGTTGCCAGACTTGATGTAGCGCTGCACCAATTTACTTGGACTTTTGAATTTGCTTCGCATTATGACACATAACCATGTATTTGGGTAAAATGTGCAGCAGGTAAAGTCTGAGAATTTGAGGAGTGAATGTAGGACAACAACACATTTAATGTCATTTTAAGTAAACACAATAAAGACAGAGCTAAAATGATTTTATGTTGGGTTTTGCAATATTGGTTGGGGGGGAAAGGGACATTTAGACATGTATTTCACATTTTTATGACATTTTACAAACACTGATGAGAAAATAATTAACACATTAGTCAGTAAATGAAATAATCATTATAGTTGCAGCTGGCTGCTGATTCACTCCTTTCATTCCCCCCCTCTCACATCATCTATTATGCACATATCATGTCTTTCAAAGGATGATGAAAAGAATCCTTAAAGGAATCCTCTTTATGCGAAGATAAAACCTTTTAGACGTTACATTTTCTGCCATGGCACATCCAGCACACGCACAATGATTTAGACGGCATTAAACACTCAATATGTCTGTTTAAGTGAAATGTTTGCCTGAAGTGATTGTGCTGTCCCTCAACATTCATACGTCCAGTCAGTTCCAGCCCACTGAACATCACATTCATTTTTGAGCTTCAGTCGTTAATGCCCGCTCTGCAGCGTACACAGAGAGCCATTGATTTTTATACCTCCGTGTGACAGGAAACATCTAAAAATATCACATTTGTGCTGTAATTGCTATGTTGCCATCTTTATAGTTAGTACTGTATCTGGCTTATGCAAACCACCAATGAATGTAATTGCTGTTTGCAGAGGGGAGAGTGTCATGTCAGTTAGCTCTGGCTGTATAAATATAAGGTACACAGCTGGACTAAGTGCCGCCCCTCCCGTGTATAAAATATGCAGCATGGGGCCAGCAAATCATTAACAGTGAAGGACACATGCCAAGAATGATAATAAGTCCCTTTAAAGGTACAAATTAGTTTTTTGTCACTATGGCAACTGATGGGGAACCTGTTACAAGTTCTGCTCAATTAATTAATTTATTTATATGTTTATTTCGGTCATGACCTTTAGATCACTCATCACACATCAGTGTAGTTCACACCATACACATAACCGAAAGGGAAAGCGGGAGAAGCAAAAGCTTATCTAGTCCCGCCCCCATTATCATCATACATTACATAATTATTCTTTTCTTATGACATTTGACAAAGAAAAACATGTTTCAGCATCAGGTAGCACTCAGAGATATAGTCTAGCTCTAGACAGTCGAATCAGACTCCATGTGTGTCTGTACATGTGTCCATGATATTCCGCACTGTTGTTTGAAGCAGACACACTCCGTACACTCCGTACACTCCACATTCGAGAGAGAGAGAGAGTGTCATGCCGGCCTCACTCCACACTCCCTTAGTATTGCACTATGATTCACTTAATTACTGTAATAAGTGTTTTCCTTCTGGAGGTGGTCCGGAGGTCTGTGAGTCATAGTCTATCAAAGCCACACGTGCTTAAGGCAAGGCGCAGCACCAGATGCTCTGCTCTATGATCAAAATCACAGAGAATGGCCATCATTTATTCACCGAGTCGGAGCCCGAAGTCCCTCCTGAGATGTTTTATAAATGACCCGAGGTGAGTCCGCTCGCTCCCAGGCTCATCACTGTCGCTGTCTGAGTTGTTGGAAAGCACACACCCCATTAAAGACGCATGAAGGCAGGGACAGATTGAAGATGTAGATACAATGTGCTTGAACATGTTGGCTCAAACTATTGTAATGAGGACACCCCGGTGTTGGAGACAGTTGTTGAAAAGAAATGAATATGAGCGCGTTGTTATTTTGGGCTCATGAAGCTGAGTGCATTTTGAAGAAGATAAATATTATGGCGTTGATATTTCTTATTAATTTCCTCATTTGAGTGCCTGGAAGTTGAAATGATAAACATTTAGATAGCTTTATTCATTCTCAGAGCGGGAACCAGTCGAGTCTAGTCCTTGTGTGTGCACCACAAATACAAAGCGGTTGAATAGACAGTTGTTTGGCGTCGGTCGCGGCAGAAATGAAGCAATGAACAACATTTTACTGTGCTTTAGAAAATGTATTGCTGTAATCGCCAGGATGAAACTGTTGACTGAGAAAATAAAGACAAGGTTTTAATGTTTAATGAAGTATTGTCGTACAGGAAATGGTATAAAATTAAAACAAATAGAAATTATGAAAGTGTTTGCAGTATATTTTGAATGAGGGCTCAAAATGGTTGAATTAAGTATAGAGAAATAATGATATATCATGCTGTTATACTTTATGAATCCTTTGAAGCGCTGTGTCTGTATGGAATTATTATTATTAGGGATGGGAATTGGTATCGGTCTGCTCCTGGCAAAATGGATAAAAATGTAAAATCCGATACAATCCAAAAATCCCATATATCGCATGCTTCATTATGCACAGACTGTAAAAATGTGAATTAAAGTCAGATGGAGAATTATGTCTTTGAAATGAAATATTGGAGTCGGTAGATACTCAGACACAGAAAAAGTGGTATCGTCCCATCCCTAATAATTATTGTTCTAAATGCAGGGTTTGCTGGTTGGTTGTATTTAAGCCTCTGACCACTAGTTGGCAGTAAGCTTTCGGACATTTCTCTCACTAGACAAACAAAACTGTATATTGTTTGTGCATCATGACGTTATTTTTACCATGAAGGTTTCGCTTAAAATACACTATATGCATGGCAATATATGGCATTATCCTGTATGGAGAAATGCATCGTATCAGCATATTCTTGCAGATACAGAGCTTAAGTTGAGTAGCGTCTTTAATTTGCCTCTTATTTGCTTCAGACATCAGTTTATAAACTCAGGAAAAACTCCCTCCAGGAAGTCGTACAACTTTTTCATCCCATGTCAACTGTACTTAACGTGTTAAAGAGACGTGTGTAATAGGCAGAGGCCTCGATTTGAACATATCATTGCTTGCTTGCGTGTTTCTATTCATTTTCCCGTCGCTCTCTGTTTAAACTGAGGCTTCATGCTTGGTGGACATAAGCAGGGAGGCACCCAGGTTTTTTTGAAGTTGTGATCACAGTTTTTGAAAGCGCTGGATCAGTCAGTGGTCATGATTCCCAAACATTTAGAGTGTGTGAAGGATGAGTGTAAATATCCCAAATGGAAGCAGTTGATATTTTTATTCACAATTTTTTAGAGCTCCGTTGGACAGCCAACACTGTGTCCCTTCATTAGCTGAGGGGGGATCTGGGCAGCAGGAGGGGGTGGGATGCTAAATTTTGTGTTAATGTTGACGTCTGCATTTCATCAAAACCACTTTTTTTGAGGCGAGGGGGTGGAGGGCGTGGAGGGGGGTGGGGGGGTCAGGTTGTGCAGTTTTCATGTCCTGCACATTTTTTTTATCACTACATTTTCACTGTGTGCTGTGATAATGTTGCGACAACCAGCCATAGTTCCTGACCTTGTCTTTGCTTCCTCTCTGGCTTCCAGATCAAAGCAGGGACTCAAATCACTGCATCACATTAGTCTGTGGACTAAACAGCAGTGGATTTATACACTAATGTTAATGGGATGAGAGTTTTGAATTCCAGTATTTACCTGATGCATACATATGCACAAATATTTAATTTGTGCATATGTATGTGTAAAAGATTTCCCTTTCTCTTTAACTCATTTTTTTCTTATTCCTGCTTCTCTTAAGCTTTGCTTTGCAGTTTGATGTAGATTTGCAATAAAAAGGCTCTTTTCACGTTCATCTCCTGCGATGAGATGAACTTCTCTGTGTTCTCTGGGCTCACCTGAAATCTCAGGTTGCAGTGTGATCACAGTTGTGTGATTTTTGTAACATAACACATACGAATCTGTGGCCCTTACACAAGTGTGGTGTGGAAAAATGAAGCATCCATAAACTGAGAAACTGGGAGAAGTTGGAAAAGTGAGTGTACTTCATCGATCAACAATGCTTGTAATTTCAAATATTGTGTTTTCTTCTTTGAGGAAAAAAATATTCAGCCTTCTTATTTATTTTAAATAACCTGCTCATGTTCACAGACCTGTTGCTGCTTTAGAACAAATTAAAAGTGGCTTGAGTTGAGCTTTCATTTGAATAATTTAAAAGAAATAGAGACAAAAGAGTGACATTCATACAGAATATAGCCAATCAGCCTCTACTGCTCTGTACCTCAAGTAATTATCCTGACCTTAACCCCATCCTGCTCAACCGCAACCCTAAGTATAGTGTAAGTGTGGTTCTAAGATGGATAATTACAATACTTGTTTCTGTGTAATTATACATCGTATGACAAACACTATGATCCCAAGAACACCTTTTTATGGAAACGAACCCAGCACCCTTCCTCCTCTGCTGCAAAGGGGGCTCATAAAAATGAAGCATTTCTTCTGAAAATGCCTTCATCAATAAAGACAATTTTGGGTTCAGAAATGTCGCACTCTGTCGGGAGAAAAAAAACACAGCTGAATATTTTACGGCTGACTTGAAGCTGAATGCGTCCATTGGTCCATATTTCTGACCATTATTTCAGAGTTGGCTGCAGGCAGTCATGAGGAAAGCTACACCTATGGGTGTCCCAGCACCACTCAGTCTATTTCTGTATCTAAAGGAAAGGTGATGGTTTAGGGGGAGCAAAGCAAACAGTGAGGGTCTCAACACTCAAAGTAAACATTACCCTATGTTTGAACTGCACACCTTCAGCCAAACAATTCTCCCACACACTCGCGCCGCTCTCCCCTCTTGAGTCTTACTCCTGCTAACACCCCCTCAAACTGGCCCAGTTAAATACGCTGCTTATCCCGGGGCCTTCACATTAATCAGGGAGGAAAGCGCCAATGACAAGGTCGCACCTCCACGGCCAGCAGCATGTAGCTGCCCCCTCTGACATGCATATGGGGGCTGCTTAGGAACAAATGTACTAATGGATTTTAAAAATAACATTCCTAATCATCACCTTTGAGAATATAAGAATGTTTTACTCCACATATTTAATACAATTATAATAAATCCTATTTATCGGCCGACCCAGTCAAGAGAACGCTGCAGTTCATTGAGGGTTCATTGAAGTTTTGACACACTGCAAATTTAAACTTTTATTGAGCATACAAATAGAGCATGAAGTAAATCAGTTCCAGGGGAGAGAGAACATGCGTCATTATCGTATGACTCAGTTCCGTCAAAATTCCCAACAAAATCATTTAACTCAATATTTCAAGAGTGACACTGGTGGGTTTAAACACAGGTTCCAGCTATTTGCGGCTTTAATATGCTCAAGTGTGCGAACCAGAGGAGAGCTAAAGCAACAGTCACAATGACACATCCCTCCAGGAGAAACTCTTTAAACATCGGAGCATTGCCCAACATCTCTTTCTTCTTTGGTTTTCTTGTTTTGACTTTGTTTATTCATCCTTGTCTGGAAGCGCCGGCTTCATCCTCCACTGCCTTGACTTGTTCCCAACAACAGTGATTCCTCAGCACAGAAGAATGAAATGAACTCCCAGTGAAAAACACAATCTTTTAATCTCGAGCATGAGTCAATTACCAGTACAGCATTACGGAAAGGCTGCAAGTTTTTTCTCTCTCAAGCTTTTAGAGGCGTGTCCTCGGGATTGGACCAAAGGATGTATTAATTCTGACATGTTTATTTCCATTGCAAAGATAGTTTGGATTTCCAACAAGAGCAGCACATTGAGCTTTTGTTGTCTGTGTGTCCACTGGAACACTCCCAGTAACTTTTATGGGTGGACGTTTTTTAAAACAATGCTCTGACAGACGTGGTTTATTGTAATATGCGGGGCCATGATTACTTAATCTTTATTTTGTGGCGCTCACACCAAAGACGATAAAATTGATGTCTTATGTGTTTATTATTTCTTTTTCCACATGTCCCTCTTAAAGGATTCAGATCTTGGAGAATAGGTCCTCCGAGTACTCCTCCTTCACCTATAAGGACTCGGCGATGTTTCATCCCCCCTTTTAATAGCATCAAATAAGTGATCAAGTCATAACTTATCGTACACATGGTGTATGAAAAATATGTACAACAGCGCCCTTTAGAGTTTAAAATGGTTACTGCAACCCCAAAATGAGACATTGCAAGATTGTGTTTGTCATATTTTCCGAAATAAGGAAACACGGAGATGCTGTTGTCAATTTCCTCTCTGCTTTCAGCCGTCTACTCTGACACGTCTTCATTTCAGACCCGCACTTGCACAAAGATACAGTTGTAGTGTAGATTTGTCAGCTATAATTGATCGATTGGTTGATCGATTGATTGGTGATTTGTTTGAGGAGGAAGCAGGTTTTGCACAGTTACATCATGTCACCGGTTTAGGTGCTTAGTGTGTGTTTTGTTTGTTTTAAAACTCTAAACTCTGAAATGTACAGCAAAGTAACTTAGACATATTTTATGGTCTTGTTTTGCTGTAATATTTCTTTCTGGGAAAAAGCACATTGAACTTACAGAGGATGTGTTAATCTATAAAATCTGTATCTATGTATGAAAAGTGTGTGTGTGTGTGTGTGTGTCTAAGTAAAATCATGCAAGCAGACCAGGAAGCTACAGTGAACTGATGTCGCAGATGGAAACATAAATAACAAGATGAAAGGAGGGATTCTTTGAGTTTCTGTCATAATGAATATTAATTAGCGCCGAGACTTGGCACAAAGAAAGCTGACAATAAGACCGATATTTTAGCTGTGATTAATACTCCCTTTATTGAAAAACGCTTCCTCACCTGACCTCTCTTGCTCTTATCTTGGAAGACAGACCGTAAGGAGATAGGACCCAGGCTGCTCTTCACGTGAATTGATATTGTTCTCACATAATATAAATCAATAGAGGGCTCAGAGGGGCCCTGCATGATTAAATAGCTTTGTGGAAACTTAGCAAGGAATGAGCTCAAACTATCCCAGGTGCTTCAGTCATATGAAAAATGATTCCCCGTGGAAATTGTTGACTTTTTCAACATGTTTGAACAGGCAAACATTTGATCCTCAGAAATGGTGCCTATTAATAAAAATGATGTACTTCAAAAAGTGACACACAAGCTGTAAAAAAAAGAAAGCAGATCAAACCATATGTACGTCAGCATTTATCAGAACTTTGCATTTATGAATGAGGCGTTTCAGATGTAGGTGCCAATCTTCTTTAACCCTGTCACATATTGGGTCTGCTGTTCCCTTTGCTTATAAATTGTAGTGCCATAAAACCAAAATCTAAGGCCTCATATGAAATAAATCCGTCACTTGACAACAAAAGGCTGAAGCATGCCAAGCAAATTTAGCCCAAAGAAACTAAAAGCCCCAAAGAAACTGCAACTTCAGCACAGGATCTGGAGGTAACTCATGCAACTGTCAAACTGAATGCTAACAGAGTTAGGGTTAGAGAGGAAAATTTTAGGATGTCACAAGGGATTTTATGGCTCAATAATACGCTTAATGATTAATACATTTCTCCACTATGCCCTGTCCTTTTACAGGACCAGTGGCATGATATGGTTTCTGACTATAGTGTCATTTTAGTTCCCTTAATTGAGACGATTATAGAGTTGAATGATCATTCTCAGCTCTTGGCTCAGGCAGTTTCCTGCTTTGCCTGCATCATCGCTGAAGATATTTTTCCTGCATGGGAAGTTAGCCAAGACAAAACCAGCCATTTGATGTATTGTGCTGTGGGCAGACGTTTTAAAGATAAAGGCTCATGCTACCATGTTAGATTTGGTCCCAGGAACTGGCCAATTTTCTATTGTATCAGAGAATGCTTGAAGAAAATGAGACTTTAGTCCCTTTTCCACCAACTTTTCCAAGAACTTTTATTTGCAGGAACTTATTTACCTGGTGGAAACAATTCCCGGTAATGTGTGTGGTTTGCGTTTCCACCGCACGTCCTCAAAGTTCTGGAAAATGTATTCACGTCAGCCACATGACGTAGTCCATGCCCAACAAGCCTGTGTCATCAATTGTGCTACTCTATCATAATAACGCCAGGATGGAGGACGCTCAAGTTGTTCTGTTGCTCCTGGTGTTTTACTGAGTAATAGTGATGGTGGCGTTGCATTCGGAACCATAAATAAGTTCTTCTTATTTCGTCTTCTTTTAAAGGTCTTGTTTAAAGGCAAACAGCTATTTACCTTTCTAGATTCCCTGCTGATCTGAAAAGTCTCCAGTTGCGAGTATGTACTTCCTTGGGTGAAAGTTTGGGGTCGAGGGAAAGTTTTTCCCCAGGGTAATTTTGGTGGAAATGCGCCAAGGGTTTTCAAAATCCCAGGTAAATGAGAAAAGTTCCTGTGGTGGAGAAGAGGCTTTTCTGTCCAAAAGTTGAAGTGGAACTGGAAGTTAACCTTTCAGTCGGAATAATGATACAGAGCGCACCAGAGAATCCACATCAAAAAGTAGAACTGCAGAGCTTTGGCATGACCAGTAAAATCCTATCATATAATTATGTATATTCATACTGTATTTCAATTAGGTAAGTAAATGAAATTATTATTATTTATTATGGCAATTGACCAGGAAATGTTTCTAAAGAGTCTTTGGAGCTTGAACCCAAGGAGGAGACACACCTGCCTCTGAGCACTGATTAGGAAATGAGGGTCCAGAATTAGGGTTAGATTATAAATGGCAAAAAGACAAATATTTTTGGGATTATTGGGTAATGATTTAGATGCATTGCAGAGCTATTGAGCAGCTAAAGAGCAGCTGATGAACGCAGCAACCTGATGTATGAGGAATAGATTATAAATGAAGCATGTAACGGAGTAATCTTCCCGACTGAACTAATGCGACAGCTTCATATTCTGAATTCCGAGTAAAAATCCCCATATTTTATTATCATGTGTTATGATATAGTGGGCTACGAAGCACAGAGCAAAGCTGTGGTGAGGAAACTCCTTTGGTTCATGAGCTTGGTGAGCAATTTTCATCTCGGGGAATGTGGGCACTAGTTTTGCGTTGGTTAATAATTTTAAATGACACACCTGTGTAAGTGCCACTTGCTTCACATCGTTCAGTTCTCTGTGTCCTGCTGTTATTACCAATGAGTCTAATCTAGCTGCGGCTCCCTTGCACACCCAGGCACTCTTTTGTGAAGCTGTGATGTTTAACCGTAATCCGTCAAGGCGGAGTATTTAGGCTGTTATTTTGAGTTTTATTGAGAGTTTATTACTCCTGGGGCAGAACTCAAAAGTTCCAGTTTCTTTTCAGCTCTGTTGAATGTTTGCATGCAAATGTTAGACCTCGGCTTCAAGCACAGGCTCCCAGAGCCAACGTCTTGGTCGCACAGACTGACAGTCTTTACCAAACCAACCTTCGTTCTGACACGAAAAGGTTTTTCACACAGCCATCAGCGATCGCTGAAACATCTGCAAACCTTTTAGTGAAATGTTAAACTTGGGTCTTAGCAGAACGAGCACATGCGAACTGGACTCTCTGGATAAAATCTGACCTTGCAGCTTTTTTTTCTTTCTTCTTGTTCCTTCCTGCATAAACTGTTATTTAGAAATTTCCACATGTGTTTGCCCAATGGTGTTGTCATGGGCATATTGGATTTGCTTTTGTGATGCAAATGTTCCAGACTTAAGTGAATGCTGCCCCTGTCAGTGTCCTCCTTTCCTCAGCTGTTGTCATGTCCTCCAGGAACAGGCAGATAAAGTCAGTGTACTAAATCCCTGAGGTTTAGATGCAGGTCATTTCCCAGCGGGATCAGCCGACTCCTGCCGAGGGTTTGTGATAAGAGTGGTTACTGGAAGCTATGTAAACCTTTTTTAAGATGCCCATCCCCTGTGTGCAGGGCGTTAATCCCAAACACCTGGGCCAGTTAACTGGGATTTGGTGGGATTAGGGGCTCCACCACGCAAACCAGATCTTGTTCAATTCTATTCTTTATAATTCAAACTCAGTCCAGCAGTTGCACAACAGTTCATCACTGTCCTAAGTGGCAACTGGTTGTGACGTCACAACGAGAATCTGAACTCCCAATTTTGAAGCCTCCACACAATTTGGACGGTGACATGTTGACATTTTGCAGCAGCAAGTCATTCACATCCTGGCTCCTATTGAACAATGCCAGCTGTCAGTCACATGGGTGTTCACTCATATGTGCCGATCTATTTTGCTCTGACAGAGTCTTATCAGGGCCACACGGGTGGTGTAGTGGTTAGCACTCCTTTGCCTTTGCAGCAAGAAGACCTGGGTTTGCCAGGACCAGTCAGAACAAGGGTCTTTCTGCATGGAGCCTGCATGTTCTCGCCGTGCGTGGGTTTTCTCCAGGTTCTCCGGTTTCCTCCAATAGTCCAAAAACATGCAGATTTGGAAAATTGGACAATAAGTGTGAGAGTGGATGGTTGTTGGCCCTGTGATGGACAGGCCACCTTTCCAGGCTTTCACCCTATGTCAGCTGGGATTGGCACCAGTGTCCCCATGACCCTCATGTGGAGGATAAAAGCGGTAGAAGATGAGTGAGTGACTGAGAGTCTACTCAAACAGAGTTATTTTTACTTCCTGTTTGGCTTGTGGAAGAACCCTGAAGACTATGCCCATTTTTTATATATGGTCTATATGCTGTCCACAGCATATCGGATATTCAGGATTTTCACGTGGCATCACATTGAGACAAACATCTAGTTTTTACCTTCTGACAAAAAATGATCTTGAATGGGCCACTTGTGGCACTATCAACCTTTAAAAAAATAAATGACCCACTCGTCAGCATTTGAGTGTGAATTTCCACTGTGTTGTCATCAGGTTTGGATTGAAGTCAAAAGCCAGTTTTCAAGACAATGTTTGTTTTTAATAGATATTTCGGTCAATTTTTTATTTATTCAATAGAGTGTAGAGCAGAGGGGTGAGTGAAGGGTGAGTGTTTGTTTGGTCCATAAAATGTCAGAAAATGTTGATTTGTGTTTCCCCAAACCTCGAAAATGATGTCTTGTTTTGTCCGGAAAGCAACATATTTCAGTTTGAGTGATTTATTTGTCAAGTGAAGCAAAGACACCAGAAAATATTCACATTTAAGATGCTGGAAAAATCAGGAAGTTTGTTTTAATTATGAGAAAAAAAAAACAACAACTTGATAATCAATGATGAAAATAGTTGACAATTAATTTAGTAATCGATTAATCCTATAATCTTATTGACATTGACCGTGATGGTCTGATTAGTTTTTTTCTGTTTTTATGCGTCTGGTTGATGAGGTTTTTTACCTTTTGTGTTCTTGTGTGTCTATACTTTTACTCATGTTGGACAAATACAGCACAGCCGTGTACTGTACACGATGTTCAACATTTGGAAAATCAATCTGTGGTATAAACGTAACAACAGTTTTGAGCTTCTGTATTTCCAGTCTTATCAACTCACCATCGCCTCCTCTCTTTCTTTCCTTCTTTCTCTCTAGATGTGGATGAGTGTGCAGAGGCACTTGACAACTGCAGCATCGATGCCATCTGCCAGAACACCCTGAAGTCATACAAATGCATCTGCAAGTCGGGCTATAAAGGGGATGGCAAACACTGCGAAGGTAAAAGTGCGGCCGGATTAATGCACTCATTTTCACCTGTGGTTGGAGGCATAAACTTCTGCTCCCGTCTGTTGAAACACGGCCCGGATTTTCACTGAACACTGAATTAACAGCCACATTTTTCTCATGCTTGATTTTTTTTTCTATATCGCACCGCACATCAGCCCCTGGGCGAGTGACAGGCTTGATAAGAGCTTCTGTCTCACTCGCCACAACTTATTAAGACTTTAAGACTCTCTTAAAGAGGGAGGAGGGATGAGGGAGCGGAGTGGTGGACGGAGAAAGGGGGAAAGCCAGGTGCGGCGTGCTCCTTTGTGACAAGATGAAATGAAGCAGTAAATTTCCTGCACATGTTAGAGGAGAGAATTAAGATAGTGGCTGAAGTGGCAGTCAGAGGCTCTGCCAAGCAGCCGAGGATATTTCCACAGCCAGAGGCAGGCCTCGTAGACTGTCAGACACAAGTCTGTTATTCTTGCCTCTTTCACTGTGCCCAAAGCCTCCGGATCATTATATCCCGCAATTTTTATTAGTATTATTACAAAACCATATTTCTCTGTGCCATTTTTCCCCCCCTCACTATTATTATTCTTTCATTTACTTGACTGCGTGTTTTTCATGGCCTCCTGCCTGTGGGTTATAAAAGTTTGCTTTACTGACTCTATTGTAAAATATATGCAAGGTTGGGTTTCCACTGAACTGAAGTTTGGCTGATGGATCGGCAAGGCTGTTATAGGCTTGTTTAAGAAAAAAAAAATAATTCAAAAAAACAACATTGATAAAGCATAAAGAAACACAAACGTTTTTAAGTGAGTGGTTATAAGATTTTAGGAGTCGTGCTTTCAGACTGTCTGTTGAAATTAAACATTTCTCTCATTTTCTCGTGCCTCTCCAACCTTTATGTCTGTGAAGTGGATGATTTAGATGAGAGTTTGATTGATCTAAGAGCGTTGTTCTGTGTAAACTGTAGCTGTTGCCAGCATCTGTCTGAATGAGTTGAGGCTTGGTGGTCTGCTTTTTTTTGTGTGATTTTCGGGTCTCCTTTTCAAGTCGTTATGATTTGTGAAGAAACTTTTTTATTTTCTTGCATGCTTCATCTGAACAAATATAGCAGTAAATGACCATTTACTGGATTTATTAAGGTAATTTTTATTTCATTTTAAATGTTTTTTTTTATTATCAACTATATTGACTCTCTCATTCCGATCGTTTTTCATACTGGCCATTATTATTTTGGTTTGTTCACTCTCGCTGGCTGTTTCACACAACCAAAAAAAAACTGGCGTATTGATCGATGTATGAATGTTTGAATCAACCCAAGCAAGACGGATGTGACACAGCGGAAGATTGAATAAAAACCACAGTCAAAGCTATTGTAGCATCATCAACCTGGTGGGTGTTTCAGGTTTAGTCGGAAAGTGATTGGCAATTGTGTGCTGTGATCACAAAGATGTGTGGGAAGTTAAGAGGCGGAGAGCAGCAAAGTGTTTGTTGCACTCTCATCCTTCTGCTGTCGTGTCCAATTACGCTCTGTGTGAGATGGCCTCAAAAGGGAGCTGAACAACTGGGATCCTCTGCCCTAAATGGGACAGTATGTGCTGAGTGGAAAGTGCGCTGTGTTCTCAGTTCACCTGGTCTGGGTCTCCTCAGTATATGGGCCCCTCAACCATCATCGTAACCATAACAGACAACTCCTCTCAGGCTGTCACACCAATCAGCACTCTATCTTTATCTGTCAGCCGCAGCTTGTTTGAGTGCATTTTGTTTTCCACTTGTAGCGACCAGGACTCGTGAAGTTTAGGGCTCATTTTTCCTGCCAAATTTATTTCCAATTTATTTTTTAAGTGTCCAGGAATGTGTGTTTTTTTTATATTTTATTGGACACAGATGATTCAATATCCTGCTAACATTAAAATTCCACATGGAAATCTGCAACGTCGTCGCACGAAACTAATTTAAGACCATCCAATATGGCATAAAACCTGAGTATTAAAAGGAAAACAATAGAGAAGCTACTAACAGGTAACAGTAACATATCAACCTATAACCACAGCTGTGGTCCCATGCCCGTTTACTCCAAGTGCTCTTAGAGAAATCTCATCTTCTGCTGCTCTATCCTCCATATGTGGGACACGCTGGTGCCAATCTCAGCTGACATAGGGCGAAAGGCGGGGTACACCCTGGACAGATATTACTAACAAATACTGCCTTCTATAATGCTGAGGTCGGACTACACGTTTTAAGGCTGCTCTTCCACCCACAGTCTTAAACCTGCCTCTTGATTATTTCACATTTGAGGTCTCTGCTCACATCCTTGTCTTTCCTTTCTCTGCAGATGTCGACGAGTGTGCAACCGAATACAACGGCGGCTGTGTGCACGAGTGCATCAACATCCCGGGGAATTACAGGTGCACGTGTTACGACGGCTTCCGCTTGGCACATGATGGGCACAACTGTCTTGGTGAGTATGTGTTTAAGTGGTGGTGTCTAATGATGTCTGCATTGTGTTCAGCCTGGAGAAAGGGACGAGACCATAAACAACTTTAAAGGCAGTCTTTGTATGTGTGACGGTAGCTGAACAAAAACGACAAATTCTCCTGTAAACAATCATGTGGAGGCATTTAACATTAACGTGGGAGACTCACCCTTATAATTAGGGATCGCCTTAAAAGTGGACTGAGGAACACATGATACGTTTTGCAGTTGTAAAAATTCCATTGTTTTGTGTGTGTGTTCTTGTATGGCTATCCTTGAGAGGACCAAAACACTTAGAAACCCTAGGGAGTAAAGACATTTTGGGAAGTGAGGATTTTGGGCTGGTCTAGACATTCTATCACTCCCTGAAAGGACTTTTTGAGGGTTAAGACCTGGTTTTAGGGTTTGAATTGGGTTTAGGTTATAGTTAAGGTAAGGGGATTTTGTTGTGATGGTTAAGGTTAAGGTAAGGGGCTAGGTAATGCAAATAAACAGCCCAAACATGACTCAGCTAAAGTGCTTTTTTTATCTGTACGATATCAGATCCAGTGTCAGACTGATATCTATACTGACCGATACAGATTCCCATCCCTGTGTGTGTGTGTGTGTGTGTGTGTGTGTGTACTTGTATTTGTTGCCTCTTCTGGACATTTTCTCTCATAAACACTGACCTTGTCAGGACCAGACACAACCTAGTCCTAATGATGCAGAATCTAATTTCTGAGGAACTGCGTAAGTTAAGTTGTAATATTTGAACTGTGGTTAGTTTAAGGTTAAGGGTACTGGCTATGTTAGTTAGGAATGGTTAGGAATAATGTTTTGGTTAAGCTGTTCAAATGAATGGAAATCAATGCAGTGTCCTTAGAAGAATAGCTGTGCAAAACTTTGTGTGATAGATGTTGTCGTTTTCTGCAGCTGGGTTAATTATACAGGGAAATGTAATGTAAATGGATTTTGTCAAGAGAGCGTGTACATTTAACTGCAGGTGCCAAAATTCAAACTGACATCACCCATGTGGCTGCATTAATTCTCCTCCTCACGTGTATAATAACACATCATGTATGGTAATATATGTTTCAGGGCTGAATTGAGCTCTTATTAGGCCCCTGCTTCTGATATTCCTTCCTTGTGTCACATAGCAGGTAGTCCCTGGATGTGTTTTTGTAAAAGTAAGAAAAAAAAAGACCTATTTGTCACTACATACAAAAAAAGCTGAATTTATGAAGAGCTTGACCCTGAGCTGGGAGCTCTGAGTAAGCTATCAGCCGACCGTACTTTCCCATGGTTTAATATTTCACCAGTGTGCCATTCATATAACTTGACAGAGAGTGAATTACACCTAAAATGTTCTGAAATGAAGGGAGAAAAAAAAACATTGCTCTTCCTGCAGTCGGACGCTGCTAATCATAGAAATCATCAATCCCTCTCCATACCATTCTCTCTGTCTTAATGTTTGTTCCCCCATCGAAGCAGCTTTTACTCATTTAGTTTATTATGATGAAACTCCAAAGTCGCACGGTGCTGCTCCTCAGAAATCGTCTCCTTCTTGGTTACAACCTCAGCATCACACGTTTCACTTGATACTGCAAATCACAGCAAACCCTTGCAGCTGCTGGGAATTGCTTGTAGAGTAACGGACGGCTTTCTGCAGCAGGAGAGGTGATGATAGAAAAATCTATCAGCACTTAATCATTCACTGTGAAAGGGCCTTTACATGCCGGCACACAAGGCAACACGACTCATATCAGACCCTCAGTTGCTTGATGAACTCAATTTAATGCTGGGATTAAAATTCACAAGAATGGAGAAATCGGGCCTCTTTAGATCAATAATAAACCTTCTCTGACTTGACAATGTCGCGTGTTTTCTTATGACATTTCAGTCTCCTTGTCTCTTGTATCGCTCCCTCACTCTCTATTACTTATCCTTGTAAAGCGGTGCTATTTTCCAATCCATTTAGCAACGGCGTTCAGTTGTGCGTGGACCATTTGCTTTACCCTGGATCAGCTCCTGCCTTGCGTGCAGGTGTGTCGTCGCAATATGTGGCTGCTGCTGTTGCATCAAAGAGTTGCATCCATTGATCCTTTTCATATCATTTGTCACTGTGAAACACACACACGATCAAACACAGACGGGTTTTTTTTTCCCTCTGACTTCTCGTAAAGGACAGAAGTGTGTCTTTGAATATATTTTGTGTTTCTGAAGATAAGCACCTTATTGTGTATTAAACCAGTAATTCTTTTGTGCATCTAGCACAACAAATGGGGCATAATGTCTCTCCAATTGTTATACAATAGCTGCAGCTGTGTCAAGTACACATTCAGGTATTGCCTTGAGACCTGAAAGGACTCGAAAGACTTAATTTTCTTTAAAAACAATCTTATTCTAATGCCCCTTCTCTGATGAGCTAAGGGAATAATCCCCAGCACAAACACAAGGGAGGAGAGGAAGAGGTAGAGCTGGGGTTTAATTCTAAGGCCCCGGCTTCCTCTTCCAGTTTTAAGCTCCTTTTTTGGCCCCTGAGAAAAGATTATTCTCTTTGGTCCTGGGGTGCAGAGCCTAAACGGCTGGTTCCCAGACAAGGTCAAACCCTAAGAGCCCTTAAAAACCAGATGTGCCCGAGGCTGCACAGGAGGAGCCATTCACCTGATCCTCAAAAAGTTCACTTCCAGTTTTTCGAGCCTGTGATCTTTGATATATTTACCCCTTGTTGTTTTTCCACCAAGCTCCAATTATTTTATTTTATTTCCTCAGTTTTTCATGGCAGCATTGCAGTATAAATTCTTTGTGGCACAACATTACTTGCTGCTCTCAGCCCTCCAAGGCTTTTCTTTAGCCAGTTGGCATCTTTGTTGAGTGACTGTCAGCTCAGGGACATGAGTTAGGTCGGTGCACACGCATCCCTGCCGATGTCGTCTTTGTTTGCTCCCAGTCGCACGTGCTGCACCTCTCCTTGTAATTGGACGTTTTGGCAGCATAATGACACGGGGCGGTGGCAGAAGGCGGCGGAGCATGAAGCAGAATGCTCGCTTGTGCGTCGCACGGGGAATGCTCTGGTTTCTGAAGCCTCCCCTGTCTGCCTTAAATCCCACAACACTGTCAGGAAGTCGGCAAGGTGGAAGCAATGCAATATCACAGCACACTGCTCTGTCTGTGCAGAGTGAGACGTCGCTTCACTGTATAATTTACCGCACAGAGAGCTTTTGTACCGTCTCAAAACTCACACGAGGAGGTGAAGCATATAAGAACTTGATTACAACTTTTAGAACTGTCATTACTATTATCATGAGGGTGGGATGGTATTTAATCACCTCATTCTTTCTCTTTCGTGGCGAGGCTGTAAAGGATTTTTCGAGTCTTAGGAAAAACAGAGGAATCAATGTCAGTATAATCCAAAACACACATCCTTTTTACAATGAAAACCAGATGCAGGAAAACTGTTAGTTCCCCGCTGTAGCACCACCGTCCCCACATTTATGACCTACGTGTTTTGGTTGAGGTCCGACAGAAACCCAAATACCCTCTTATCATTGCAAGTGCATTAAACTCTCAAGTAGCTTAATATCATAAGCATCTGCACAAATACTCCCTGTCCTCGTAACCACAAATCACAACATTTCACTTCTATCTGGAGCTGCAGAGACAGTTATTTTCTTATGCTCCCATAAAGTGGAAAGGCCACAATAACACGGCAGCGTTAACGTGATTCTGAGACTGACGGGCTTGAAGCAGACGAGGTGTTTTTTGTCATTGCTTTGTTTACTTGCTTTATATTATTAATTCATCACATGTTGCTCATTTTGCTTGGGAGCTGATTTGGGGACTGCACATACATCGCACACATGCAGACACACACTTATGGCTTAACCCACCGTGTTCCTTTGATTTTTATTGACCAGCACTGATTTGGTTTGTATTGATTCAGCAGAGCTCAATTCCCCATGCAATTTATAGGGAAATGAATGCCCTTTTACTTTCACCTTCCCCAAAGACAGAACATGATCTATAACACGAACGTACCATCATTGCTTTGCATCAAATCCACTTTTCAAGAACAGCCTTGGTGTCGAAACTATTAAAAGTTAGTCAGTCAGCACTAGATAATCGTTTTTAGTTAATTTTATAGAATTGTTGTTTTTTTTGAGAATGTGAAATTCTTGATGTATCATCAAACGTATCGTCTCTGAGTGGTCGCCCTCTGAGCCTGTGTCCCTGTGTCTGTAGTCCTTTGGGGTTTTGTTGCAAGGTTGACCAATCAAACAGGAGGTTTCAGGCTGATGTATTATTGACCTGGTTCAGATGAGGGGGGGAAAAGTAGTCATCAAAGAGTGTCACGCTGATTTGCTCTGCAGCCTTTTAAAAGCATTCCTTTTAAATGCATTGGCCACTCTTCCATGGCAGCGATGATAACCTCCGCACCCCTCACTCCAGCAGAAAATGTCTCATCCTTGCCTGGATGGGGAGATGCCTTTAACTTCCAACTTTGACTCCTGGACATGTAGGTTTAGTCCATGTAATGATGGTCTGGTTAGCTCATCTTCTATTATAGCCAGAGGGATTCAGAGTCGTACAGATCGCTCAGCCGGGGGCTGAACACTAAGCCTTCCCACTTCCCTGATGCAGACACAGAACACTCTGCACTGTCCCCAGTGAGCAGTCATGTTATTGTTTTGACATGCACGGATTGGGTTTGGACACCAGAGTCTCTATAGTTCAGAGGAGAGGAGCTGGAGTGATGAGTTTAAGGATGGATTTGGGATAGGCGCATTAGCCTACATCAACACCATCTCAATCTCTTCTCACTGGATTGTTCATTCTCATGCACCATGAACTGAACAATTCCAGCTGCACCCAGGGTTTTTGAGGGAAACTCAACACTGACATTGGGTTTAGGGATGCAAGCATGCAGTAGACGGGGAGCCATCAGACGTCAGCACACAGCCTCTCGTCTCCTTGGCATAAGGCTGTCTCACCAAACACTTATTCTCTGGTTTTGTTTTTAAAATACTTCCAGACTGAACCGAGAAAGGGCATGATGAGCATGATGTAAACTTATAGTTGTTGTTTTTTTATTAAGGAAAGAACTCAGCGAGAGATTGGACCTGGAGTCTAATTCTTCGCTTATATAAGTGGTTACCTGGGAGATGGGCCTAAAGTCAGAAGAGTATTATTTCCATCGAAGCTGCTCAAGTTGTATTTATGTAAGAGCATGAAAATCAAATGTAGCTGCTGATTCAAGAATCAAATGTTACCATAAACAGAGATTTTATTCTTGTTTGCTTAGCAGATGTGAATCAGCTGTATTCGATGCAGTGGGTCAAACAGTTAATACTGCAGCTAATTAATACTGTGAGTGTGTTTTAGCATGTTGTTGTTCTGCAGGTGAACATTTTTATTTATTTTTTTAGCATTTTGCAACATGCTTAATTTATAGAAACATCATCTGTAGGCTACACTCCCTTTGCAGACTCCTGCAGCCTGGGTTCAGACCTGGTGCCTTCGCCTGTGAGTGGCCGATTAAATACACAGAGAAAAGGGAAACGGTGTAATCCAGTTTAAAATGAGAGAGGATCTTATTTTAATTGAAGCTGGTCGTGTAATGTGCCACGTGTTAGTCACTGATGCTCAGCGAGGCCAAGCCGGTGCATGTTCATTTACCAGAGTCGCGTGCTCGGTCGCTGCAGCCCCCTCCGCAGATTCTGCTCCCTGTCACTTCACATGGATCCGATTTGCTGCCTTATTAAAGAGAGCATGCCTCCTTAAGTCCTGTAAATGAAATGCCTGAGGAGGCGGCTGGAGTCTGTCCACTCACTTGATTGTCTCTGGTCTGTCTCGATGACAGAGACAGTTCTGTCAGATTCAGACAGAGGCCCAGCAGTGGAGTGGATGCATGGTTGGTTGGTTGGTTGATGACAGACGGCAGTTTTTCACTCCTCACTGAAAAGAAAATAAGTTCAACATTTTTAATAAAGTTAGAGCCGTTTAGCTTTTCTCCTAAATATGTTCAGGAGTTTCTGTAAAGCAACCACGGTGTTTACATGGCTCTAAAGCTGCAAAAGACCAAATGTTACATATACAGTCAAGGCTATCTGAGAAACCAGCCGACATGGCCTCTGCAAACACAACCAATCTCTCTTAATCTCTCTCCGTTTCAACCTTTCATTTTTTCCCCCCTTCCTCTCCTCAAGTAAAGCAAGGATAGAGCAAAGACACGTCTCATTTTTCAGACGTGAGGCAGCCCTTTTAACTTGATTAAGACACTTTTTTTTTCCGACCTCTCGAGAGAATTTTTAAGAAATGTCCAAATAACATGAGCACTTCTTCTGGCCATGCCAGAACCCCTTTCCGCTAGGAAATATTTGCTTTGGACACCAGCCTTGCCCAGCACACAACACAGGGCAATTATAGGAGCTATTTAAACAGCAGAAATCTACTGACAGGCGACGCCTCATTTGAAGGGATAAAGGAATCAGGAAATGAAACCTTCATTGATGCGCTGACGGTATGAAAGAGAAAATTCCCACAGGCCTCCTGGAGGTGGTTGCATATCTCATGGGCATTTTGTGCATGTGTTGAGGACTTTTTTTTTTTTTTATTTGCCTAGCCTTTACATGTTTACATTTTTGACATTTATGTGTGTGAGAGGGAGATGCAAGTGGAGTTTGTTTTTTTTTGGCCTCAGTAAACAGTTTATCTGCAAAGGTGCAGCTGTAGGTTGCTGGCAACTTTCATCAGCTCACAGGTCTCCTCTCTGTTGCTGCCACTTTCATGATAGAGAGATGAAACCATGGGGTCAACACCAAAGCGGCCACAGAGTTGAATATAAACCTGGTCAGCACTTTCTTTTTCTAAATTGTCCTCCCTTTGATCTGACTTGTAGTCTGAATCTCAACTTTGCTATACAGAGTTTTTATTTCTGCGCCCTCGTTCACCTGGCTGCAGATTGATGCTTCACCCGCAGTCGACCTCACCTGACATGACCTGACGTGCTGCCTAATCATGGCATGTGCCACTTTGCAAGCACAGTGTTTGGAGAGATTTGGTGTCTGTCTGAATTTCAGTGTGGAAAAAAGTAGAAAGGACAGAGTGAAGTTTAACTTTGCTTGGCTGAGAATTCCCCAGAAAGGAAACTTAATCTGGAGGCCTTCTCAGACTGGACAAATAGCCAGTAAATTAGTCTCACATGATGGTTTATTAAAAAAAAAACGCTTGTGTATACAGCAGATTATTGATGCATCGAGCTGAGGGATGGATAAGGTTCCATTGTGGTCAGTCTCGGTCTCTGGGGGGGGGAAGCAGGGGGCAGCTATGTGCTACAGCAAGACATAGACATATATGCAAGACGTTGTGCAAGTTCTTTCATTCTGAAAATAAACATGTTTACCAAAAGATGAGCAGTTGTTCTGCTAATGCTGTTCATTTGCTTCTTGTCAAGTCACACAATGACTTGGAAAAGGTTTTGTGCCGTGAGGACAGAACACTTGGAAATATCACTGGAAATGAAACCAGCGACTGTCGTATGTGGTCAGTTTTTACGTCTGTGGTAGAATGAGGCCACGGGCAAAATGTTTTTATAAATGCTCGTGGATTCATACAATTGCTTGTCACCTTGCACCCCTAATAGTCTCCCCCACCCCCACCCCCGTCTCATTCTCCTCCCACCCTCTCCCTGCATTCCTCTCATCATGAGGCTGACAGACACTCTTCATGAGCAGGTACTCTGACCCAGGTGTATCAAGTTTCCCATTTGCCATGGGGATTGTGCAGCCTGTGCATTTTTATGGCTTAGTGCCACACAGTTGGAGGGTTTTAGTGCACCTCTGGTGTGCTGCCATGTCTGATCACTATTACGACAGACACGGCCTTCGCAGACAACCTCCTCCAGCTTTTTAAACCATCCAGAGACTTTTGGGGATTTTCTGTTTCTATGGAAACCTCCACATGTAGTAGTTTTATCTACTAAATAGTAAATGTTTAAGATGTGTTGGTTAAGAATTAACCAAGATTACTGCAAGTACAGATCTTTAAAGATGAAGTTTTGCTTCTGAGTGAAAGATGACGAAAGAAGTTAAATGTGGTTTTCAACTTTTTTCACTGACAGAAGACAACAAACACAAAGAAAAACATTTAAAAAAAACCTTAAGGTGAAGCATTTGATAGCAATTGGGTGAGTTTTCACAGTGCACAAACATTCTTTCAATATATATTGAAACTTTTTTTTATATACTATTTATACAGTATATGCAATTCACTTGTAAATGGATAAAATACTTTGCATTTCCACAGATGACATCTGCTTCTGATTTATCGCTACTTATTCATCCATTGGGTCTTGATTTGATCCCAGTCTGTCTTCAGACAAACATTATTCTGTGTCGTATTTGTTTCGTCTTGAAGTAATCTTATTAATTTTGAATGTATTTGTCTGTATCCTGTGGCAGATGTGGACGAGTGCTCGGAGGGCAACGGCGGATGCCAACAGATCTGTGTCAACATGATGGGCAGCTACGAATGCCGCTGCAGAGAAGGATTCCTCCTGAGTGACAACCAGCACACCTGCATCCAAAGACCTAAAGGTTAGTCTCACACACACACACACTATGGAAAATAGCAGGATGCATTTTGTTCAGAGGTGGTGAATTTGACTTTTAGTTGGATATTAATGTCAGTGGCAGAAGCTCATTATTTTAAATAACATTTGGATCATCAGCTCAAGGCACTTTTGAACTGCTCACGTTGTGTTCACATTTAAATTCAGAATGGCATCGGCACTAATAGGCTCAAAGGAAAGGTGAGTAAAAGTAAATGTCTCCAGACTGAAGGGAATAAAAAAGAACGGGGATAAATCTGTTTTTGTTTTCCACCCACCTTTTCAAATTGAACCAATCTAGAGCTTGGCAGCATTTTAAGGTATCGTGGTAAGAGAGTGGCCCACAGGGTGCTGAGAGCAGAGAAAACAATTAGAGGAGTAGCCTCGGGCAGACACACCTCTTGTTTTATAGCATTCCTGTGGGACAGAGACGTGACAGCAGCAAGTACGGAGCCAACCTGCTCTTAGGCTTACTCATCAGATACCGGAGCACTGCGGACATACATAGCTGTAACTCAAGTAAAGTAAGATGTTAAGGGAAAATGACCTGATTTCTGTGTGTTGTCCTGCAGCAGTTTTCTCAGATGGCTGAATGGGGTTGAACTTTGTTGGAGATTCAGCTTAGTTTGTTAAAATTGCACCAAATGATATATCAGGACTGTGCAGTAATTCAGTAACAATATATGACACTATAATAATATAATATCATTTTCTTCAGAATCAAACAAAATGATAAAAACACACGGAGTGAAATGTGTTTTTTTTTTTTCTCCATGAAAACGTTTAAAACCATAATTAACTCCACTAAATCAACTTTATATTTAAATGTCGGACTTTTTATCACGATAATTATGAATATCGGCTGATTTGAAAATGTTTTATTGTGGTAACGTTTTTGGCCGTGTTGCCTAGCCCTAATTTATGTCTGTTTCTCTGTATTTCCAGAGCAGCTCCATGTATTATAAAATGAAAGGAGCTACAAAGCATGCTTTTCTGTTTGTGGTTTCACATTGTACTCTGCCCATTGTACTTTGTTAAGTAAATTTCTTCATTGCTCTGAAAAGTTACACCAGAGAAAATGAAAAGCTGCCACCACCATCACAAAGCACATTTATTCCTGATGTAATTATCCAGCCGTCCTCGGATTCCTCAGCCCTGACAGTTGGGTTTGGGGCTCTTGTTGTGGTTGCTTGGCTTTGCAGTGGAGCTCTGACAGCATGTTCAGCAGGACCCAAGCGTCTCCTCATCTCTGCCCTCCTCGTCTTGCTGTCTTTTTGTGCGATAACTGCTCGCACTGGAAGTCATTAGGCTATGATGTCGCTGATTCCCCTGGATGGTGAGCCGACGATCTTGGAAGTCTGGTTTATGAGATCAGTCTGGCCTAGTGAACCGTCGGTGTTTACATTTCATAAATGCTGCGTTGTTTTAGCGGAGCGAAAAGCTGGATCATATGTTTAAAAGCACCACCACTACATCAGTGGTGTCAGTAGAAGACCGCGTGCAGAGATCCAGTCTCATGCAGGTCCCTAGTTCACTTCATTTCGTCTCTTTCCTTCTTGATAAATGCCTTCAGTTCCTGTTAATCTTCCATTATCATATTCATTTTGCCTTTATTGCTTCCAGATGAGACCCATTTGGATCAGGAGATTAATGCTGCCATCAATCTCTAAACTTCCTTTTCTCATCAGATAGCTGCCCTGTCATTGTTGCGTGATTTTCAAAAGACTAACAGACACAACAGCGACTCATCTGTTTATTGTTACTGCTCGTTTTAAATTGTGTGTGTGGAGAAAAATGGAAGTGGTTAGGAAATGGCCCGACCGAGTTATCGGAGAGTTGGCCTGCAGAATTCTTGCAAATATCACCCTGTTTGCTGACTAAAAAATTATGCACGGGGGCTCAGAGAAGGAACAATAGAAAACTGATCTAATCGCACTTTTAATGCATCCCTCATTCCAGTGTCTTATTTAAGAGTGAAGCCTGGGGTGCTGTTTGCTCACAGGCTTTATTATCCTCATTAAAAATACATCAGCTTTCCATTTCTTTTATTAATGGGTCAGGTGTATCATGGGTGATTTCTGTGAGTCTTTCCGATGATAACGGAGCATTGGTCACTGCAGTGCCTGCTGATACCAGTATGCTTCCCCTGCTGGTAGGCCCTTGTTAGTGGTGAGCCTCTGCCAATTAGGCAGCAGGGGTCTGCCAGCCTCTCAGCTAATGACACGTCTGCTGCTGGCCTGTCTCTTATTAGACCTGCCCCTGCCCCCATGAACAGGAATAACTCCGGCCAAATGAAGGCTCCATTGTCTCACTGGCCAGAATGTAACAGTTCATTTATTCTCCACAAACATTTCCTCCGGTCGAGAAATAAAGCCTTTGAAAGGCCAGCCAAGGTGCTTAGTGGTTCATAGGAATGCCATTTAGGTCAAGAAAGGTTCCACTGCTTTGCGTTTGATTTATTGTCTCTTTTCTATAGGAGGATAACAGGGACGTGTGTGTGTGTGTGTGTGTGTGTGTGTGTGTGTGTGTGTGTGTGTGTGTGACGGGTTTCCAGCGCATTGGAATTCAGGAAATCCTGGCACAGTCAACCCACACGTCCATAATTTGAGTCCTCTGCATTTCTGAATATCCTGTCGCGCAGTTACCTTAAGTGTCCAATGATGCATTGTTATTTATGTCACGTAGAGCAACTCATGCATTCAGTCATTTTGTCTTGGACAGAAAATGCCATACAGTATATGATGGTGATCTGAAAGTCAAATCATGCTCCGCAGCATTCGTCGTGAGGCAGCAGTAGCAGCACAGTTGAACATGTAGGATGAGGGAAGTAAGTGCTTCATATAGATCTGACAAGATGCAGAGGCGTTAGCATCACTCTGCCTTTCACTCTGCCAATCAATACGGCACAAGTGTGACTGGTATTGCGAGTAAAGTCACATCTGTCAGCACTGAGCCTTTTGGCCAGAAGCTCTTTGCGGGGAAAACTTTGAAATTACACCCTTCACTGCTGCCAAAGGTCCTCTAATGGGCACAAGTCTTACGTGCACAAACCAGTGAAGCCAAGTCTGGGAGGAAGTCTGCCTTGCAGAGGATGTCTTGACTTTTCTGAGGCCCAGGACACATGGCCTGACATTTGGCCACTGGGCATTTGGCCACTGGGCAGTCTCAATTCCTAGTCTGGATCCTCAGGAGTGTTCATTCGTTGTCCAAGATGTTGTCAAAATGCATCACAGCACCGCAACGTGAGCTACTCCAATCGAATGCAGCCGACAAATGCAGCTAATGTTTGCCCACAAAGGCAGGGTTAGGAAGTATCCCAAGATTCTTTGCGTGTCTAATGAAGAGAAATAAAGATGCCGGTAATGCACCGTTCAGCTGGTTTGCCAACTGCCATAAAAATCTTTATTACAACAACATGTCAACAGGCTTGGAAAACAATAACAATATGTTATTAAAATATATCATTTTGAAGCTTTTTAATGTTGACAGGGACTTACTAGATCAGTTCAGCTCTTTCTTACTATCATTTACACTGAGTTTATTTCTGAAGAATCTACATTTTTGGAATAAGAATTAGCAAAAAAAAAGAAGCTTTTACTTTTATTTTACCTGGTCAACGCTGTGTTTGTCTTATTACTTCATGTTGAAATCAAGCTCCTGTAAATTATTAATAATTATAGCGTTAACTTGCATGATATGATGTTGTTGTTAAACTATTGTTGGGGAAATAGTGATTTATTTTTGTACAGATCTACCTGCTGTTCATAATCACAAATCTGTGCAAACAGTATTCCAGGTTAGTGACATTTCCTCCAGTATTACATCAAATATTACAAAAAATAGTATTGACTGTATGGGCAAAACTAAAAAATAGTTCTACAACTCCAACTCCTCATATTTTAGCTGTATTTATTTATAGATATATCCCCAGGAGAGGAAGAAGGGGAATGGGTGATGTAACTGTGAGTTGTGAGGGCCAGACCGTCTCATTTCTCCTCCAGAGGATTCATTTGAACGACTGATCTCCTCACACTTCTGAGGATCCAGACTAAGAATTGAGACAAAGCCAGTGACTGTCCATTGTGGTGCGTCGCTGCCTGAATGGCGAGCACACACACACCAAGGTGCTCATATAGGAACCTTATTATTATCCTTATTCCTGGAGATGTCAGTGGAGCTCTAGTCTGTACAGTATACTTTATCTTTCCAGGAAATGTTTACTCTGTCAATGAAAACCTCTTCCTGTGTTTACAACTTTCATTAGTTTCCCCTTGCCCCTTGTGCAGCTAATCTCTCTCCCCCTTCTGTCTCCCTCTCTCTCTTTCTGGACACAGTAGACATGATGGACATAATATCAAACACACTCTCCACAATTCTTTTTTAATTTAATCCTGCTGGAGGCACATTCAGGCACGTTCTCTGATGACATTTAGATGCAGAGCGTAGCATGACGACTTCAGGATGTTGGCCAGAACTGTAGCAGTGCAAGTAGTTTTCCAATAAATGTGATCAGATCCATAATAAATTCGCCACAGTATGTTTTAGTTAGTTTTTCCCTGCAGCCATGACATTCCTTCTGTATAAAATCAGACACAAAGTCACTAAACCCTGTTTTATGCCTTAAAAATAAAGAAATTGCAGCTACTGACTTATAACCTATAACAGTGATGCTGCGTTTGATACTACAAATATGTATTAGTGTTTGTGAAAGATAATTTAATGGTTTTTCATGTGATGTTGTGTTGTCTTGTGCTGTGCGGTTGTTCCGCTGTGCAGGAGCCGACATGGTTTCTTATGTGTTCCTCTTGGTGGTTCTCAGCAGGCCTGCCTGTCTGTCTGTGCGTTGGCCACAAAACTGTTTTTACAAGTGCACAAGCCGCTGCTCCATTGCTCTGCAGCCCAACCGTATAACCAGGCTCTTTTCCTATTCTGGGGAAGTGGAGCGAAAGGAACACCTCATGCTTCCATTGCTACCTATTAATTCTCTCCACGTAAGTCCAGCAGCAGCAGGGACGTGGACATACAGGACACTTTCATCTCTCTCTCTCTCTCTCTCTCTCTGTCCACTTTCTTTCACTCCTTGTCTCTGTCATACATTATCACTCCTCATCTTCCCTCTTTGTCCAGACTTTCACAGGCCCTTTGCCCCTCACCCTCCCGCCCCCATCATTGTACAAATATGCATCTTTGGCTTTGGCTTCAACAAATGTTGGCTGCTTTGCCACTGAATTCTCCTTACCTCATTTGAAATGGGCATCCCTTTTGCGTATGGGGTTTTTCGAAGGCCATGTCTGAGACGGTCATCCCAGCATGCTGCTGTGGACTGCCCGAGTGCCAGTGGGGTTTTTCCACTCACACTTGGCTGTCATGGCTTTAACCAGAGGGCTCGATTGAGCTCTGCAAACACAGACTCCTCCTTCAGTTGCCTCTCCCTTTGATTTTTGGAACTCTGTAATAGCATATATTTTGTATCTCTATATTAAATACAGCGAGTGGCCTGACTGTGCACTGCTGCTGCTGCTGTGTTGTCTGCTCTGCTGGGAGGATGCCCGTCTCCTTTGGGGCTGTACAATGAGGTGACCTTGATAGAAAGCGAGGGAAGGGGAGAGTGGCAGTGTCTCCAGCAGGTGCTGCACAACTGTCAGTGACACAGATGGGCGGAGGCGCACAAATGCCTGTGTAACATGCATACATTATGCAAATCAAATCATGAAAATGCATATACATACATTAATGCAGGCATGGTTACATGCCTACATTCATAAGCAACTGTACTTGTCTCTTTTACAAGAAGTACATACTTTAAAAGGTCCACTTTATAACATTTAAGAAGGTTCATTGTCAGAAAGTGTTGATGCTTTAACATAAAATCTGGTTTGGTTTTTGAAACAAGCCTCAAATAAACACGCACAAGGTCAGTGTTTATGCCTTCACATACATTCACACATCTCAGTGTCTACAATGTACTTGTATACACTAACATACATAATTATTATGTATGTTAGTGTATACAAGTATGGCATTAAGGCCAGAATGATGACATGCAAGAGTTAAGATAGAGTTAAATAGATAAATCAATATAAACACTTTTTTAAATAAATGGATACAAAGGTAAATGAAACAGGGAATGAAGGAGATACAATGAAATTATGTAAGACTAAAACAGGCTAAAATATAAATAAAGTGGAAAATAAATAGGAATTCAATTAAAAGCCAAACTAAACTGCCATGTTTCTATAGCTATCCAAATGGACAAACCAGCCAGAGTATGCGTTTAGAAGAGGAAGCGGGTAAAGTAACACATTTAGCCGAGCACCATCTCATCAGAGCACCGCAAAAGGTTTTGACTCGTTGCCGTTTCTCAGCCATGAGGAGGGCACATGATTTAAAAGCTGAGAGCAAGACCCTCCTGTCCGAGGCTGAGAAACAGCAGTGAGCCAATGTCTTCACGACACACCAGGGTGATGATCCTAGCTGGGCCAAAGGTATTATCTTATATGTGGAGGAGAAAGAGCTGGAACCTCCAGACAAGAAGGATGGATGCCAAGTCCTCTGACTCTGTTCCAACCATCAGTGATTCTCCGCCCGGTTCTTCCAGCTCCTCACTGGGGGATTAGGATGAAACCTGAGGCTGTAGCTGCTCCATCACACCTACCCACCACTCTCCTGCCGGCCTTGTGAATGCCGCTCATCACCAGAGCTGTGGGGCGAATGAACGTTAACCTTCCGATGCTCCGTGATGAAGAAAAATTGCGAGGGATTTGTCTTTTTACCAGTCTGCATGTCTGACGAAATAACCAAGTGCTATTTCTGTGCACATTACTTTCGTTTACACAATTTATTGTGTGTTTGAGTTTGGCCTTTGGGAATGTGAACGTGAAGGTGCAGACCAACAAAATGGACTGTTGGCAGCGCAATTACATATGGCATACTCCATACTCCAGTTTCCAGGAGGAAAAATAACTGGCCTCAACTTTGAAACTTTTGAAACTGGGGAAAATCCACAACATGACCAAACAGTAGCACTTGGATGGATTCTCTCTGATCTCTATGAACAGAGTTGGTTGGGAGGAAGTCATTTCTTGACCAGTTGGCTGCCCCATTGCTCTGTCTGACCATCTGTGTTGCAGCTCAGCCCAATCCGGTTCAGCTCCTTTCCCAATCTCCTTTCCATGCGCTGACATTTTTATCCTCCCATTAAAACTTTTAAGGGCCCATTATCTAAGAGGAAGGAATGTTGCTTTAATAGTGTGGTGGCTCCATGCTTAGGCTCCTTCTTTAACCAACACTAGTTGCTTAATGTTCTCCAGCCAGTGTCAAGCAAAGAGGGAACTGTCTCCCCCAGAGAGACGTATGACAGAAGCTCCGCCTGGACCATGATCCCTCTTTTCACTGCTCCAAGCTCTCAGAGCAGACTATAAACCCTTGGCATACCTTTCACTACTTCAGCCCCATTGTTTCAGTCGCTCTACTACATGGTTCTCAGGTTTAAGAGAGTTAGCAAGGACTGTGGTAAAGACCTTGTGGCCTCCCTGGACCTTTTGTCATGGGATCACAGGAGTCGGTGTCTTAAGTCGGAGCAACAATATAAACTATTCTTCTTTTGCACAGTTCCTTAGGTCAGGTAAAAACTTATACCCTGTTATTGAACGTTTACGGTTGTTGGTATATTTTGTAGACCGGCTTTTCCCTGGACTGAAGTCTTACAGAGCTTGAATGTTGATTAGCAGAATTCTTTCTTTACAAATTATTTTGAATATAAAATAGTTTTCAGCAGATTTTAGCAATGAGCAGTGCAAAACAAGTGCCACTTCCTTTATCCATGTGACGCATGCCTGTCTCTCTGTATTTCCAAACAATCAATTGTGAAAATCTTCAGTGAATAAAAAATTCCATAAGATGTTAGTAATGTTCACCACATCTATTTATTTAAATATTCAGTCTATGTTAAAATGAGTAAAAACTGGATTTCACACATCTTGCCAACTCATATTAACAATGATTTAAACTTCAAGCACACAGTCCTTTTTATGTGGTGTCCTGTAATTATGCTGCTGTTCCTCCACAACATAAATGTGGCGAGAAGTCAGTGAACATAACTAAACAAGATATTTAATAGATTTAATAGATATTGTTCTTTTCAGCTTCTCCCTTTAGGGGTGGCCACAGTGGACCATCTGCCTGACAGATATTGTTCTTTTTTTAACAATAGATGCTTCACTTCAAGCACTGGCAATGAGGTGAAACTGGTCTGTTTCTAAGAAAGGTGGAGGTTTAATTCATTATCTGAGAGAGTGATATGAGCTCAAGTCAGTCAGACTCTCTAAAGTGCCGAATCTATCAACTCAGTCTAACTTGCCCATAGGATTCACTGTCATTAGTAAATCCCTTACATTCCTTCCACTGCGCAGATTTCTGGTTGCATCACTTTTATATCAGGTTGTGTTCTGACCTGCTGCTTTTCAGAGAGGCAGCTGTGTGGTTTGATTTTCTCTTAACTCCATGTCCTGCATATGATGAGACTGATCCACTCACACAGACGGACAATTTGATTGTGCTTCAAAATATTTAAAGAATAAATATGTTTGCAGTCATCGCTTAATTATATGAGGACGATGCTTGTTTTCCTCTCAGTAAGAATGGGAAAATAAAGCAATGAAGATTTTCTGCCCAACAAAATCCTATTAGGTCACAATTTACTTTTAAGTCCCTGAAAACCTATTTTCTCCGCCAGCTTCACATTGTAAATGAAGGGTCCAAAATGTTCTCTTTCATGTGAGATATACATATATATATATATATATATATATATATATATATATATATATAAATAAAAAAAACATTTTCCTTTCATTTTCCTTGCTGATTTTTTGAGCTTGGTTCATTTAAAAAAGTTGATAACACTTGTTTTTCAGTCACTGTTGTCGTTTCCTCTGTTTCCAGATTTCATTCCAAGCTCAGCTGCCTGTAGTGGCTTCATATTATGTGTACAGATTCTCATCTCACTCCTAGCAACAAAGTCTTTCCCAGAATAAGAAAATCTTGTGTGGAGATGCACATGTCCTGCGGTGTACATGCGATTTATTGATTCTGGCACTGGTGGCCACAGAGGTCACGACCTGTCCTGGTAGAATAAAGTTGTGGCCTCGTCACTTAGAGTACACTCCCTCTTGTTTTCTTGGTTAATTGCAGTGTTCCCCCCTTTTCACTGTTTTAGTTTCGATGCGTCTGACCACGCAGAGCTGTGTGACAACCATATTCTCTCTGGTTTCTCTCTCTGTAGCTATTTGAAAGAGCTACCTCTGAATTCCAAGACTTTGGACTGTATTCCCTGTCCAGTTCTCTGCCTATAAACTGGTCTGTAATAGTTTTTATTATGTTTCTACATAGGAGTTATGTTTTATGGGTCAAGAGAATGGGGCACACACACACACACACACACATACATATATAATATATGTGTATATATATATATATATATATATATATATATATGTATATATATATATATATATATATATGTATGTATATATATATATATATATATATATATATATATATATATATATATGTAGTTTCCACCTACTAATGAATGATATTTTTCCTCTGCTTCCCATCATTTAGTAATGATAAAAACTGGAGGCCTTTGGCAGCCAGTTGGAGGGAACTGTACACGGTGGATGATAGCCGTGCCTGGCCTTGAGAAAAGGGCCATTGTGTCAACACTTTGGCTTTTATTGGTCCTCAGAGAGATGAAGGCCCAGGTTCTGGCCCCAGCTCGACATGTTATTGATGGATGGGTCTGTAGCATTCGAGTAGAGGGGCTGCATTAAAATGAAGGAGGAGTGAAGTGAGTTTTGGGATACGTAACACAACCTTAGCAAGTAATCTTTAGTCCTCTGGGGTTACATAGTTGGAAATTCAATCCTCTGTTAAGTTTACAGATGTGTGTTTCTTGTGCTGGCCTCAGATTGACACAAGGCCAAGAAAAGGGACCACTGAATTCCACGTCCTACTTAAATATCCACATGGCTCACTGTGAATTTTGCAGCACTTTAAAGCCGCTGCTCTGTTGATGCTCATTTCACTTCACGTCACTGAGTTGCATTGCGCTTTTTACTTTTTCCTCCTTCAGAGTCGACATGCTAAGCCCAGTGTTTGTGTAGCAGGGAAGGCTGCTGCTGCAGTTAGTGTCTGAAGGCTCACACTGTTTGCATGAATGACAAGATCTCAGGCAAGGGTGCCTCTGAGAGGATTCTATGACCTTGGGACTTAAAATGATGGAGGATGGACACATTCTGAGTCTTAATGGGCACTTCACAGTGTGTGACTCGAGCAGCTTACCTGTTTCCAAGTCATTTATTTCTTCTGCAATCAGGCTTCTCAACACTCACAGTACTTGCTTTTGAATGATGGTCAATATGAATAGTATAACATTTGGAATTTTCTTTTATGTATTTTTTTTTAACATTTTAACACTTTTGTGGGGCGTTTACAGAGGCTGATGTGCCTATTTGGGATCAATAAAGTCATCTGAATCAGAATGAGGAATGAATTCCTGACATCAGCACTAAAATATAGGTTTTTGTATTGGCAAATACATTTAAAACAAAGGCCATAATTAAAAGAGGCTGTGGTTATAAGATATAAGACCTAAAAATGACAAGACTAATATTATGAGTAGCGTGCCTACATTTGCCAAAACATTTCCAGCACTAAATCCATATAAATATAATATAAATCCCTATTTATATTTAAGTTAACAGGCTCGTAACGCCTATTAATGATGTCATCCTCTTTTCCCGTCTTTATTGTAAAATCATCATGGAGGCTTTGCAGTACTTTGACTGAATATAATGAGCGTCAGAACAGGCAACAACATGTACAGCATACACGCACTCTACTCTCCTACAGTACATACTCCTGTACGACTCGATTACACTGTGCTGGCTGCATGACTTCTGGGTTCTTTCGTGTCTACCGTAAACCACATATCATATATGCAACCATATTTGTATATTGCTGTATGTGGAGGCTTTAACTTCTGGGGCAAATGTCCTATGAAACATCAACAAATATTTGTTTATACTAGTAGTGTTTTCTGTTGTTTTGCATTTTATTGTCACTAATCGGTTTTGATTTAGAGGCAGAAATTACAAACTGTGTAAATAATATAGATCAGATTTATTATAGATTGTGACATTGTGCCACAAGGAATTCAGGACAAGTAGACTTTGAGCAAAAGTGCACATAGTTATTTAAGCTTTTTTAAGGTGTTGACATTTACACATGTGTATGCAAATGCTTAAACTTGCACCCAGAAAAAAGTTTGCTAATTAAGAACGTTAGACCTCCAAACACCCTTCAGTGCAAGAGCAGATTTAATGAGACATTAATGGAGATGTTTTCTCTGCACACTGTCTCCCTTTCCACCAGAAGAGAAGTGAAAAGGATCTGTTGAGTTTTTAATGAGCCAGAGTGCCGGGGTTTGTCACTGCATCTTGAACAGTGGCAGTGTTTCATAACAAATGAGTTAAATATCAGTGTTTCTCCTTAAAGGTAGCAGTTTTATTACAGTACAGTGCAAAGTAAAGGAAATACTGTGTCGTAATTCATTTCACGAGGTCCCAAGTCCATTGCATGCTGGGAGTCTGCTCTACCTCTTCATCAGGCATTTAAACATCACACAGAAACGATGCATATTTGTGTGCCATGTTTGATAAATAATTACATACCCTTTTTTTCCGATAACATCTTCATTTGCGGTTTGTAGAGTCACACTCTAAAATTAAGTGCTTCAACCTTGATGACTTATGTTAGTGCAATACCCCTTTGAACTCGGTCTCTACTGGAAGATTTTTTTTCCAGTGTTTTCTTTTCTGAATGGGGGATTACCTCAGTTAAAAATTACAGGTCTACTGGATCAGCTCCTGCTGGGAGTTTTATCCTTTCTGTAGACGGCCTACGTTTTATAGCCTGAAACAAGTGAGCATGTTCCAACAAGTGCTTGAATATTTGAAATAGGGCACAGGGCATGTCATGTCACCAGCAACGTAGGCATTTATGGTCGTGAAGGGTCAACATGCGCGACAGGCATATGTGAACATCTTTTATAATCATGTATGATATCTCATTTAAACGTTTACTGACTAAAAACATTCTCATTTTAAGAAATTGCATTAAAAAAAAAGTGGGTTAGGCCACATATTTCTTTTGGTGTTATTGAGAAATAAAATGATTTTCTAGGCTCTGTTTCTAGACTTTCTAGACTAGAATTATGGGTCTGTTCAGGGCACTGTTTTTAAAAATCAGAGCGAAAACAACTCCAGTTTTGACTGTAAATTAATGTTGTATCACCTACCTGATACCAAATGTCATTCACACTGGTGTCCACTCATATGAGCCAAATGTTATCGTCCATTTTCCTCTAAATGAGAACATAATGTACAAAATTTACATCAGTTTCTACAGGAGAAGACCTAAAATTACAGATTGAGATTGACAAACTCTGACGTAATAATTACACTAAGAAGAAGACGCTCATTTTCCTTCACCCTTTCAGTCGACCAACTTAGTGGCCCTATTGTCGCTATTCCAGCATTGGCAACCACTGCCTATGCTACGGAGTACCTAAAAAGAGTCCGGCAATAAACACAATAAAACATGTACTGAAATGGCTTTACTTTGTTTTATTCATAAGTGAACAACATGTTTTGCTTGTCACTTCTTCAGGTTCATTCATTAATTCATTTTTCTACATAAGGGTCACGGGGGAGCATAGGCAGGGTACACCCTGGACAGGTCCATCGCAGGGCCTTCCTCTGGTTCACACTGCACAATTTAGTGTGCAGTGGTATTTCACTTTTATTCTTACATTTGTTCATGTTTTTGGTCCTGTGACTGACTAGTACCTGCAGGGGGTTTCATCTTTTTATGTCTGTTGGGTCATCTATAATTATAATTTGGTGAAAAACAAAAGTATGAATTGACCTATGAGACCTTAAGAGTTAAACTCTTTCGCTTGTGTCTTTTGTTTCCTTCCCAGTGCAATCAGATGGCTCAAAGGAGGGACCCACCTGTATGGACAAGAACCATGGCTGTGCACACATCTGCAGGGAATCGCAGAAGGGTGGCATCTCCTGCGAATGTCGACCTGGGTTCCAGCTCACACGTAACATGAAGGACTGCAAATGTAAGTCGTTTCACCACAGTGCAACGCAAACAAACACACGTTTACACACACACACACACACACGTAAGGAGGATTTATAGGCTCCTGGTGAAAAGGTGATTGGTGTTTGAGACCGGCTGATGTTGGATAATTGCACTCATTCCTCAAATGCCTTCCAACAGATCTGAAGTAGTTTTAGTGATATTTACGTTACGTTACGATTCGCTGTGACTCACCTTCTGAACAGTTCTTGTAAGGAAAAACATGTTTATCAAATAAGAACTGATCATTTACACAACCAGGGCAAGTGTGGAGGTTACTCGAAGGGGACTGCTCTGATGGACAGCACACACTTCCTGTTGCTGTGCAACAGAGATCATCCTGTCAGAGCTGGGGCCAGGGCTGATGGGGGATTTGTCTGTGTTTGGATAAGGATTGCAGAAGTGTTATTCTATAGTTTTCTGTGACAGCCCAGGAAAAGGGCAAAAGGCGCTGGGATGGTAGGGTGCAGACAGGATGGCGGTGGACGGCTTCGCTTGCTTGTGCTCTCTTTCACTCTGTCATCACAGGTGTGTTTAAAGAACCAAGGTTAATGCTCTCGTCGCCCACCAGCGTATAAATGTATTTGCACTTAAAAGATTTGTAAAGAAACACCGAAACTTAGAGCAGAAATCGCACTCTTCTGAGGAACTTACTGAGAGTGAGTAAGTTCAGCCTCTTGCTTAAGATTCCCCTCCTCAGTTGTTGGAAAGTTTAAAAACTGTGACCTCTCAGATCCTCTGTGAATCCAGAGTAAGCCTTCAGTCAAGACGAGAAAAATATTTGGTGTTGTTGAAGCCATGGCAATGAATATTATTTTCCCTTCTTGATCATTTGAAAAAACACAGATTTTTACCATTAATATGTGCCCAGTTTTACAAAATACGCAACATCTCAAGGTTGCTAGATATTAAGCAGTTTTTGAGTGTGTATTGCCAATGATATTAAGCAGTTTCTCAAATGTTTCTCTTTAGATTTTGAGGCTCTTTAAAATGGATGTTTTAATATATGTTTCCTGTATCTGTATATCCTCTCATTTCTGTCACCAACCTCCCTGTCACCCATCATTGATTAAAACGTACAACACATTCTTACCCTGTCTGGCTTTTTTAATGTTTTTTTTAATTTTTTCCTTTGATAGTAACCTGTAACTATGGTAATGGAGGTTGCCAGCACATCTGCGAGGAAACAGACCATGGCCCCAAGTGTTCTTGCCACATGAAGTTCGTCCTCCACAGCGATGGAAAGACTTGTGTAGGTGAGTCACCTCACCCCCCATACAACTACCAAGGGCAAGGAATGAAACTGCTTTTTAAATGAGAAAATGTAGAACCATGAGTGATTAGCTCAGGCATCCAATTTCCGACAGCAAATTTAATTAACATCTGAAATGAGGTTTATGGTGATAAAATTCAAATAGAAATACAGGCCTTGTTAAGTAGTTGTATGCCTGAGCCTTTTCGCTTGATCTGTGACATACAAGGACAAAAGGCTACCATCCACTGTGCTGCTGCTGCTGCTCCAGTAACACCTGAATCTCTGCATCTGTTTTGGTGTCTCTTCTTTTCTCCTCTTCCTCACTAAACACTGTGCAACAGCTCTCCTTTTTCCTCTCTCCTTCAGCCATGCAGTCAGACACACACTGCCTAATAGCCCTTGGGTCGTTTCTCCACTGCTTCACATTAGGGATTAACTCACACACATGACCTAACCTTCCACTGGCATTTATCTGCGTTTGCCTCAGTTGACTTGAGTAAAAATCATTCAGCTGCTCGGGCACATTGAGCCGCTCTGAAGGGCAGTTTTCCATCAGATGGGACCTGCAGGTGCAAAAAACACCGGGTAATGTGAGTAACTAGTGTTTAGCCATGATGAATTACAGGACTTGATTGTATCTGCCTATTTAACCATGCCGTCTGCTTACTATACAAACCCATTCAAAGTTCTTCACGGTGTTAATGAGCTGGGATTGTAACGTGAGCTTCAGTGAGTTGTGCAAGACATGAAGAAAAACGTAGTTACAGAATTAGGAGTTGCGTCTGGTGAGGCGGTCGCTTGGTTTCAGTGGCTGTTAACTTTGAGAGTTTGATTTGGGTCGTGGCTGATAAGCTCAGTGTTTCTATTACCACAGCTCTGATGAGAGCCAGAGCTGTGTCAAGGTCTGGTCAGACAACATGTCATTATTGCTGTACCCGCACTAGGCTAAGGGGGAGGCCGCAAAATTGACCGCTACCAAATTATATGTCCTAGTCTGTCCTGACTTCGAAGGCAGAGCGAAAAAGCACATTTACATTTGGTGTGCCAGATTGGGAAACAGACAGCCAGTTAAAATCTCTGTTTTCCCCCACAGAGTCTGGAGAAACAGAGGTGGAGGGAGGCCCACTCTGTGGTTCAACACAGGAGCGTTCCATCTCCCAGACAATCTATTAGTTAATAAAAAAAAACCCACTAAAACAAACAACCTGCCAAATGACCACTGAGGGGAGACTGAGTGACAAGAAGATTAAAAGATCTTTAGAGAGGCAGTGCTACTTGGAGCTAGGTCTGTAAATGTGCAGGGTTTCCACCATAAAAAGCAATGTCTGCACTTTGTGAAAAGTGTATAGGTTTACATTGATATGTGAAGTAGATGTGCCAGATTGTGAATACAGCAGTTGTTTGGACAAATATGTTAAACAAATCAATTGTTTTGATGGGAAAAAAAAAATCCATTTTTATTTAACCTGAAGGGAATGGTCTTTTGTGGAGACTTGTTAAATGTCACAAGCTGTCTTCGTAGCACGTAGTGATAATTACGTCATCTGTTAAGTTCTAAAATGAACATGGCACATGATTACAAATGGTGTTTGCCTTTCAGTAGGTCTGATGGTCGGTATGTTAGGTGTTTCATTTGCATTCTACAAAGCTGTCATTCATTTTGTGGTGTCTCTCCTCACCCGGGCTTGGTCATGCATTTTGTAATAGTACAACACATGCTGCTCTATTTGGAGGTGTCACGTCTTTATCCCACTTATCTCGCCTCTGCTGATACAGTTTAAACCGTAGGTGAGAATGTTAATGTAAGGAAATGGATGGCACACGCGCACTGTTCTCACTCAAACATGCACATGCAAACACACACCTTTAGAGAGAGGGATACGTGCAGACACCTGCCCAAGCTTTAAAGTTACAGTTTCGGCTGAAGACAGTTCTTCTGTTCATTTCAAATCTCGTTCATTTCTGCATATAGTGAGTCTGTATCAAGAAAGTTAAACTATCAGGAGAGAGTGGCCGTCATGTGGAATCATTCTTGCTGTTAACACAGCAAATCATAAACATTCACAAATAGCAGGCAGATGCAGGCAAGCTCAGGAGTTCAGTCATCTGAAGAGTTGGCTGCACACACACACACAAACACACGCACACGCACACGGTAAGAGAGCGAGAGATGCATTTCATAATACAAACAACCACACAAACATACAATACATATCCAGCATGAGTGCATCGCATGCATATAAACACATGTAGTCTTCATGCATATGCCCATAACGTAAACACGCTGCTCTCAATTCGGGTGGTCTGTGCATTCACCTTGGTGTATTTAGTATCTGACTGTGCTCTCTTTCCTCTGCAACTGCCGCGAGTCCTCGTTTCTTGATGCGAGGTGCATGTTGGAACCGAGACGTGTTGGTTGAAACACAGCAGTTGCTGTAATCTGTGCATGCTTAGTGTTGATCTGTCATTGACCCCATTCAGACCCGGTATTAACATCCGTCCTGAGTGATCTGATAACATCCAGATCGCACTAAGTACATGTCTGAACGCTCCCAGTCCATCGTGAATTTGTCCTCAGATCTGATCCCAAAAACCACATGGTTTGATGACGCATGTGACCACATCCTCCACCAAGGCCCCCGTTACACCTGGCATTAAAATGTGTTTTCTGTGATCAGATTGCAATCGGATAGCACCTGACCTCTTGTAAGTACAGGTGTAAATACACCCAAGACGTATTGATTGTTATCCGATCTGCCAAACCTCTTTGGGAGGTGGTTGGAAATGCAATGAGTCTCCCATGCGTCTCTGCTCCACCCACAACAACTACGTGACTGAAAATACGTTGGTGGCTCCGAACACAGCTAGCGTGAAAGTGGTGACAAAACTGCACGGTCTCCTCTGCTTTTGGTGGTTTTCCGCTTGTCAAAGACGACTTCTTCCCCTGAGGAGGGGGTGACCATGATCGGATAACAATCAGATCTTGATTCAGACACAGAAGAGACATGTTAATACTACGTGTAAATACATGTGGTGAAGCGCAATCACAGAAAACACATTCTAATGCCAGATGTAAAGGGCGCCCTTTTCTGCTCACGCTGTCTGACCAGATTTATTTGCGGCCAGTGCCACAATACTAACGCTGATCATCATGTGATTTATTTTTTTGTAACCGCCAACATTTTAATTCATGTTAAAGCAGCGTGAGTAGAGCTTTGACTCACGTGAGCAGATGTTTGATTCACGTGAGCTCATCCTGACTCTTTTCCCCGTCTCTCTCCCTGTCATTTGCGTGCAAACACACAAATACAGTGACACAAGACACATCTGCACAGTAAAAACCTGATTTAGTTTCCTTGTACTGAGATGATGTCAGTGTGTATTTGAATAAAGAGCAGATAAGCCACATCTGTCGTCATGTGGTCACAGGAGAAGCAGCCAGGACGCATTTCAATTCCAGGTGTGAACAATCATACTTAGTGCTATTCACAAGCGATTGGATCGCTGAGGATGGAGGTTTAAACCAGGTGTGAATGGGGCCATTGTCATTGAGTTTGGCATTTTTGCACCCCAGAGTTTTTTTATTAATAAAGGGGTAAAATGGGATTTTTTTTGGAATAATTATGAAAATAATATTTTTTGAAACATTACCAATTGTGCAGGAATAAACACTTAAGTCCTTGGATCCTCCTACACCCCAGGTATTTGATAGGAATATGTACATGGTCTTTGTATGATATAGTTGGATATAAACATCGAAAGAAAAGGTTGCTATTGCTATTCAAAATAGTTTTTATTGACAAAAATTGTGCGGATAGAGGTGTTTCAATAGTTGTGATCTGACCATTAAAGATATCATCAAGTGCAGATACAAATCTGGCTGTCCCTGTCTTTCAGCTTGCACCACTAACCACCACTTACTCTGTCTGTCAAGGCTCGCAGTGCTCATACTAACTCGCAAAAGCCTCCTCTCTCATCTAAACAACAACAACAACACATCACTGTGTGGAATATTTATTTGCACGGCTGCATGTTGAGAGGTAACACTTTTGCCTTGAAATGTCACCCTTTTTCATTTTAGACGAGGGCCTGTCATCATCGGTTTGTTGTTTGCATTTGAAAAACAACCACTGCTGTTTGTTCACTTGTTACAGCAACAACATAATGTCATCTTTTCATGTCATTATCACCACCTGTGGGCTTTAATGGACTGTGATGATGTGTTAACTTCCGGAGAGATGATCGCCGCACAATGATGCCACCCACCCCATTCTTATAGCCTCATGATCATCTGCATAAATTATTGGCTCACTTTTCAGTTATTCTCTGTGGCTGAATAGTGTGAAGGTGTTTTGAACACAAAGATTGGTCTTAATATGTCACACGATCGATGGGTGATCATGTCTCTGCCGTCTGCTGCAGAGGGACGAGACGAGGACCTGAACAAGAGGCGTCAGTCAGTCAGTTAGCTCAGAGTGAAGGCCTTTGCACATCAACAGGGACATGAATAAAGACGAAATTGTGAATAATTCAGGGTTAAACTATTCATTCTATTAAAACCACACTGGAAAAACAGGTGGAGTCAGCGTCAAGCAATCATAAGCCGGTCCCTTAAGCCGTGTTTCCACTGAATGGAACTAATTGGTTTTTGGTACAGTACGTATGTTTTTTTTTTTTTTGCATTTCCATTAGGAATAGTGCCAAAATAACTAGCCCCAACCAAGCCATTGTTGGGTACTCTTCTCTTGGGGTACTAGAGTAAAATGGTACTGTATGGTCAGGGTTGCTCCACCAATGACAGTCAGCGACAGAAAAACGTCACTCACTTGTGATCTAACCCTAACCCTAACCCTATCCCATTTAAATCGGGTCAAACTCCTGCAGTCTGTTCTCATACAAAGTTTTTGTCTTGTTGAGACAAACAGCCACAAACTGAGCAGGAAAAAAGAGCTGCTGGATGTGCTGGGGGTCAAATTTACCATTCCAAACCATACCGTACTGTACCAAACTGTACCATGATGGAAACGCAGCATTAGACTGTGTTACCAAAAACGAAACCGAAAACAAACTTCAGTCAGACCAGTGTTTAAAAATAAGTGAGAAGTAGAAGCTCATTTTCCCATAGACTTCCAATCAAACAGTTATTTTTGCAATTCAATTCTGGTGGCTAACTGCAACTATGTCCTACATCCGAAGCTTCACTTTTCAAACCGGAAGACATTCGTTTTTCATATACAGCCTATGGCTGGTCCTCAGTCATTTTACTGAATAAAAGGAAAGGGAAATAAATACCTACAGCCAACAGTGAAGAAGAGAGAGGAGCTTAATCTTCATCACTTCACTGCTGCAGGCCACATATTTGCATATTTTTAATGTCACATCATCAGCATTATGCATCATGATTGGTGAGATGGGCGTCCATCCTAAGTGAGACCTGACCTTGGGTCTGAAAAAACAAAAGCTGCAATATCACTCAGTGAAAAATAATTTTGGTTAAGCAAAGGCCTTGAGACTTAAAACTTCATCAATGAGTGGCACAACACTATGTGAAACATAAAATGTAAAGAGATATCCCTGCCACTATTTGTATGTCAACATCAGACATCATTATTCACAAAGAAAGATTTGCCTGCCCATAAATTTGGTTAAATTAAATTAAATTAAATTAAATTAAATTAAATTAAATTAAATTAAATTAAATTAAATTAAATTAAATTACATTACATTAACAAAAAGCCATTAACTTTGTTCTTTAATGATTATTGAGAAGACTCAGTGTTGTTCAGATCATCATCAGCACTGAAATTTTCAGTCAAGTAGCTTAAATGAGCTGTGGACATCACGTGACTCCAGGAAATGCTCCAGAAAAATTAGGCAGCCATGCTGATTTCAATTATTTTTCGAGATTCACTGCGCACTTAAAATCCACGGATATTGAGAAATACATCATAGAACCTGATGGACTGACCCCCGGGTGTTCTGCACGAGTATGGAAACAGTCAGAGCAGACGTTATTCCAGACTTTCATGATAAACTGTCCCTCATTCTACTCCAGAGCACACTTACATATTGCAACTAAATCATATGAACTAAAGAAGATTTTTTATTTGATTAGTGTTCCCAGATTTAGTGGCATCCAGATTTGCAGCGTCCTGGTCAGCAGTTAAGGGAAAACTTAAAGGAGATTTAACTTATAACGAATGTGCCCGTAACTTTGTCAAATTGAATAACGTTTTTTATAAATGTCATGGTGTATCTCAAAATACAGCAGGTCTTAAAAGTTTAGTCCAATGCTCTTTCACATCAGTAACAAGCACTTTTGCTGTAATCCCCTTAACTTTCCTCGTTACTGCCGACCTGGGAAGATGTGAATCTCGATGCCAACTTAATGTCATAATTCAGTACCTGATGGGAAGTGATCACTCTACAAGTGAAGCCATCACTCCATCTTCTGCGCTCCCATTAGCCTGTTCCTGACTCAGCTATCCACCATGTAGGCAGATAGTTTTGGTTGCACCGTGACGTCAGGTAGCGGAGCTCTGCAGACTTCTGTGTGCCATTTCATCAAGTCGTCCTTGTCGTCCTGAGCGACAGAAAGCAGAGGTATGATCACATCGTGGCCGTGTGACAAACTGTTCTCCCAATTCATCCATTTCACAAAGATCTGCGAGTGAAGACACCTTTAGATAAAAACACTCAACTCACACAGATGCTGCTTCAGTGAAAGGAGTCCTGCCCATAAATTATGCAAGATATCATGGGGCGGAGCAGGGTGGATGTACAGTGAACTGCACTGCATTAGATCTCAACACATGCTCATGATTTACAAAACACGCCAGTGCTGTGTGCTTCAAGTGTATGGAGAACTAAAGTAGTGTTTTTACAATATGTGTATGTGTGTGTGGGTGTGCGTGTGCATGCAGGGGAGAGGAGTGTCCAGTCCCAGGCAGCACCACAGCTGTTCCCCAATGGTAAATATGTGTTCCTCTGACTCCTCTCTCTTGGGGTCTGTGGGTGTGGGGAGTATTAGAGGAAGCTAACGTAGCTGACACTGATCAGGCCCCTCCCCTCCCCACAGGGGCATCATCCTTCTGACCTTCAACCTCTGACACCCCACTGTCCTCCTCCACCTCTACCTCCTCTTCCTCCTGTGAATGCCCTCTCAATAACTGCTGCTGCCTTTGTCCAAACCGCACCTTTTCCAAACACAGCTGCAAATAGCTGCATCATGGACATTATACAAACTGACACAGATTTACTCTATATGATATTATATATATATTTTTAGGATCGCGATGAGATTAGATACGTTTGCTCAAATGCTCTTTTGTCCGTACCACATTTATCTGAGAGCTGGAGTTGCTTTACAAGTTAGGATTTGAATTAAACAAGTTTATGTTTACATTTAACCTTTTAAACGCAATCATTTATTAGAAATTAATCCAGTGGCTCTCGGGCTCTTTCGAATGAAGAAGGCTATAGTTTGGGCCCCAGATGCCTGAGTGCTTTTCTCTTCTGCTGGGACTTTTCCCCTCTCAACGTCTCAGATGGTTTCATTTAAAAAACTTAAGCTCGAGGCACAAAGAAGAAAAGTGATTCAATATTTCACTGAGAAGCAACAATCAGAGAAGGTCTAAAGAATAAGTATACTGTAGATTTGTGGTTTTTGACCATACCCCGTTAATTATCTCGCAATTCCTCAGATATTTCTTGTGACCTTTCAGAGCAGTTTCTCTGTCACACTGTATAGAATAATGCATCTGTCACTGGGGCTGTTTTTATGCATAACATGTACTTTTTGTACACTTGGCTAATAATACTTGTAAGTTGGTTTCGAATTTTCAATGCAGAAATGTAAAATTCATCAACTTGAGCAAATCATTGCACTGCCATTGTAGTTAAAATAATGAAGTGAGCAAATTGAAGTGATAATAAATTCAATTAGCCTTGGTTAAATGCTCAAAACACCATGGATTTAGTAAATTGACTGAAAATAAGCTGCATTGTTTCAAGCACTCAGCCGCAGTGTTTCTAAACCCCATCATTATGGTCTATTAGCTGCGATGTCCACGATTCAGCAGCACTTCATACAAAGGATAAAACACGGGGTTCCCTTTTAACTTGTTCTTTCATACACATGCAATCATCATCTGGCCCGAAATGCTGAAAATAATCATTGATGGGAAATGAATCAATATCACTGCAGTCAAGTTTGTTTTTCTGTTTTGTTGCCAAGGGTAATTTGATTCACTACATTTGCAGTGGACAATGGAGCACATGTGGGGGGAAAGGGTATCAAAACTTTGCATTTTGATAATATCACTAATGCAAATAAGCCCAATTTTCAGGATGAACGGCGGAAAAACAAACACAGAAATCTGAGGGTAAATCGAGCCTCAATACATCAAAGAGATTTGTGACTTAATTATAGCATGTAAGAAACTAAGGGAGGAGGTTTGAGCTCTCTGAGGAGTAAACCATTCAAGGTAAAAAGCAGAAACAATCGTGTTTTAAGAGAATAGTTGGAACTTCAGTACGTACGTACATGAACACTGAGTTCCTCATATGCTGCAATATAATAATCTGACCTATTTTAGTATTTTGTTGTCCTACTTTTTTTTTTTTTTGCTTCTTCTCAGAAATAGAAACGTTAAGAGCAGGAGGGTGATTTTTGCATCCTGCTTTATCAAGTTTGTGTCTTGCATGAGTTTCTTTGTTACCGAACCAGAGCTAATTAATATTAAAATTGTGAACGTAAGCTTTAACAGACATGGTTTTGTTTTTGTGTGTTATTGAGAGAGCATTCACCCCCAGGCTTTAGAAAGGCTTTTGTCTGATAACCATATTAGAAACTTCACTCCAGCTGCATGTTTGCTGTTTGGTCAAGGAAACGCTGTATTTTCACGAAAGCAATCTATTCCCAGTGACAAACTCTTGGGGAAATGTTTTCCTGTGCCCTTTTTTCTTGGGAGAATTCTGTTATCGGTTCATGTACTTTGTTCGTGGTCATCAGAAATCGCGGATGACAAGTTGCCCCAAGGTTGCTTGTCATCAGTTCTGAAGTAAGCCAAGACGTCGCACTGCCATAAATCCTGTGGCTTCTGTTAAAAGATGATGTACACTGTCTGAGCCTGCCTGTATGAAACATATACTGCAGAGGCTCAGCTTAAGACCAAACACTCGACACATTGCACTGGAGAGTATTTACAAAAGTCTGCCCACTGTTACTGTAATTGCAGATCCCAACCTGGTGCACTGTGGATGTGGCTGGTGTGCATCCAAAACACACAAACCCACACACATACCAGAGCGTGTGTCTCTCCACTGTCTTCACAAAACCATAATGTCAGAAATATTTCTTTGCTCTCTTAATACATGATCATTACAGTTTGGTGAGATGGCTGTCTGGGTAAGCGTTTTGGAGGCATGTCCTGACACTGTCTTATTGTCTCGTCTGCCAACTGTCTCTGCTCACACTTTGCAATTATGTGAACCCACAGTGCCATACTCTCCAGTCTGGGTTGGGACTGAGGCATTAACTGGAAGTTCCTCCTCCCTCTGCCCACTGCTCTTCTCGAAGCAGATTGTTGCATCCTGAGTGTACCAAGTCTCACAAGGATGCGATTTGGTTATTAGTTATTTTGCACATTCTCCTTTCAAACACATCAAAGGAAGAAATGCAAAATCATCTAAACTGATATATGTACATATATGTACATATATGTGTATATATACACATATTTATACACATATACATATATATATACATATATACAAATATTACAAATATTTGCAAATATTATTTGCTTTACATGTTTTCAGACTAATATGATGCTCTAAACAGTGTTTTTTTTTCAATGTGTTCAATGTGCAAAATAACTAATAACCAAATCCCATCCTTGTGAGACTTGGTACACTCAGGATGCAACATGGCAGATGGATACGCCACTCAATCATTCCATGCGGTCTGAACAATTAATTGACATTTCATCAAAATCGTAATACATGGGACGCAATATTTCTTAAAGCCAAAATGTGTTTTAAATTACTTTCCTGACTTGTACACATCATGTTCTACAGAGTGAAGAAAACATCTTTGTTTCTCACAGATCTGCACAAATATCTCACTGTAATCATTTTAAATATGTTATATTCAAATGAAAATTAGTAATAAATTAAATTGTCATTCCCTCTCATATCGCAATTTCAGTCAAAGGAATCACAATTAGATATTTATATAAAATTGTTCAGTCCTAGTGTGAATAATATGATTGGTGGTGTTTATTGAATGCTACAGATGCAGTTTTTTGACATTACTTTGTTTGTTGATGGTTATGTGGGACATCAAGAATGCTATCAATTCAGATTAAATATTTTTCACAAGCATGTAGCAAAACCTAGCTTTAGGGATGGGGGATAAAACGATAACGTTATATATCACGGTAGAACGTTTCCTCGATATAAAAACAAGATATTCACTCAGACCAGCAGGGGGAGACACATGCGGTAATGCTTTCATGACCACAGCCATACGCACCAACATGCAAGTGAAGTGAGAGCGAGTCAAAATAGAAAATGGTGACAGAAAATGAAACGAGAAGAAGACACCTGAAGCAGCGCCGTCCCCTGGAGAACACACAATGCCAGACTTTACAATCTGAGACCTAAGTACGTGCTCCCTTTAAAGCTCAACAGCAGACCATAGTGTCTTCTCTAGCGATAAATAGCGATATCACACACAGTCGCCAAAGACAGGGTGCAATTAAGCAAGGGGCGAAAATAACGGGTTTAAGCGGCTGATAAAATGACTTGACCCTCATTAACTCACCAACTCCCTGCCCATGAATATTTCTCTCAGACCCTTCTTCCCCTGCTATAAACAGACTGCAGAGGGAGAATTGAAGAGGAGCCGTGAAGTGTGTCATACTGTGTTTCCACGTCAGATTGGTCAAGTCACCAATTTAACCTATTTTGAGCTCTACAAGGTCACACAGTTGGTATAGTGTTTAGCACTCTTGCCTTTACAGCAAGAAGATCCGGGTTCAAGCCCCGCTCGGAACAAGGGCCTTTCTGCATGGAGTTTGCATGTTCTCCCTGTGTGTGCGTGGGTTTTCTCCGGCTTCCTCCCAAAGTCCAAAAACATGCAATATGAGGATTAGGTAAATTGGTCACTCTAAATGGACCGTAGGTGTGAGAGTGAATGGTTGTTTGTCTCTATGTGTGGCCCTGCGATGGACTGGCAAACTGTCCAGGGTGTACCCCGCCTATCGCCCTATGTCAGCTGAGATTGGCACAGCACCCCCCGCGACTCTCAAGTGGAGGATAAAGCGGTAGACAATGGATGAATGGATGAGCTCTATGAAGAAAGAGACACATGGAGGAGTTCTTGGGATTTAACTTTATTTAGAATTGATCTATATATATATATATATGTATATATATATATATATATGTATATATATATATATATATACAATATACATACATACATATATACAATAGTTAAACCAAAATAACCATTTCTTGGTTTCCCCTTTACCTTCAGAGTAAAGGGGAAACTTTAAGCTTAACAGAAATATTGATGTGATTTATGTCTTATGTCGTGATATACAGTATATACAGTATATATATATATATATGTGTATATATACATATATATATATATATATATATATATAAAGATGTATAGATAGTAGTAGTAGTAGTAGTAGTAGTATGTCATAATAAGATTCTTTTTCCATATTGTCCAGCCTTACCTACCTACAGTGAGACATTTATTTCAGTCTTAGTATATTGATGTTCAGCCACCTTGTTGTCTAGGAAACCACTCTAAAACATAACTTTACATTACAACAGTGTAAGCACCTGTTCTGCTTTGATACATAGTCCTAGTGCTTCAACTCAATTTCAGTTGAGTCTTGTTTTTTACTTGTTTTTTTGGGGGGGTGGGGGGTGTCCAACAGAAAGAGCTTTTAAAAGTTTCATTATGGCTGTAGCAGGCATTGCAGTTTTAAATTTAAGTGGAGAGAATTAGGTGTTTCCCCAAAGGGATCCTGGCTCTCAATAAAAAATAAAAGTGCAGCTGTATTCCCTCTTTAGTGCCTCGTGTGAGAGTGGCAATCTAGTTTGCCTAACCCAGCTGCACTGGCTCCTGTTTAGAAAAGCTGCCATCCAGCATCCAGCCCATTAGAGAGAAGTGATGAGCTGTGTGAATGACCAGTTACCTTACAGAAAGTTTACGTTACATTCTCTTAGTTGTTGTTTTTTTCTGTCCTCTCTGTAAAGTTGGCAGCACCATTATAAGGCAGATGCCAGCCGCTTCTATGTGAGAACAAATTTCTTCTGTACAGTTGCTTAAAATGAAAGTCTCAGTGAAATTTGTCACTGTCAAGAGAAGAGACCGCGGCTCTCCTATCTTGACTGAGTGCCTTACTTTTTTCCACATCAGTCTAGCCAACACAGAGGCACAGGTACCTGAAATTGCATTTTTATCCCCAAAATGCCTGGAAGGTTTTGTCACAAAAAGGAAAAAAAAAAAAGTGGTTTTGTCCGCATTTGTGTGGAAGTCAAACACGTGGTCTCATGTTGAAGGAGAGACTGATATGTCTGCAGGACTAAGGACATTTGGAGGTTGTAATTCACCTTGACCAAAAAGAGGCAAACATGCACACACACCTAAAATATTTATATTGTGTTGTGTGATAACATTTCCTAAAGATACTTTCCTTTTAATTATTCACAAACATCTCTTCTATTCCCTCACTGTTAATCTCACCCTGCTGCTGCTTTTATGTCTCTGTTCATTTCCTCTCCACCACTGAACACTTATAAGCCTGCTGTGCTTCTTATTGTGTCTCCTGTGTGACACAAAAAAGGGAATGCTGTATAAAACACTGTGTCTTCATTTTTTTTTTTTTTTACTACTATACCAGTCTGCATGTACTGTATGCGGTTCCATTGGGGAGAAAAAAGTAGGTCAAGAAGATGGCACCAACTGCATATTTTTCCGGGGTTTGTCTCACAGTGAGTGCTTGTTTCCCTGCAGAGACCTGTGCAGTGAACAATGGCGGCTGTGATAGCACATGTCACGACTCAGTGACAGGAGTCCGCTGCAGCTGTCCTGTCGGCTTCACTCTTCAGCCAGATCGCAAGACCTGCAAAGGTAAAGCCACCGGGCACCATTCAACCTGCACATGTCCACCTGTCACCAGCTTTATCAGCCCCTTCGCAGAGAACCTCTTTCTTCAGCCAAGTCTAACAGAATTTTTTTGGTGCTGCTGCATCCACCCCCCCACCTCCAGTTGGATGTTCTCTGTATAGACTACTATCATTATTTTACACACATGTGGTTTTACAAGTGGTATCTGTACCAAAGTGATGGTTGCTGGTCTTTGAAAACAAGGGAATCTCATTTCAGGCTCAGTTATTTATACATACATTTTTACATAAATTCTGCAAGTGAACAACTAGACAGAGGAAACGCAATAATTATGTAAAACTGAAACGCTATAACAGTGCGTTTATTTACATATCAGCAAGCAAATAACACACAACAAGCAGCTATTTGTCTACAGACTTCTGTCGCAAAATCCCCACAGGACTGAGGCAGAAAAGACTCTGCTGTCGTGTATGTTTCTCTAACGCTGTCAATCAAAAACTGGTTCCGCCTTTCAGACAGTTCCTCCAGTCATCATGCAGAAGCCCAGCGTCCGTGCCCGCCCACTGCTCCATTGACTCCGAGGGAAGCCGAGCTTCTGTGGAAGTGACGTTTTTGCCGCATTTGTCCGATCACCGCCGAGCTCACTATAGAGAACAGTTGAAGCTGAGCTTCAAGTGGTTTTAATGCGTGGTTTTAAGCTGATTCCAAACGACCTAGTGACACACTCTAATTGTGTTCTAGCGCACGTTTGGTCTTGAAATGTAAATATAACACAGTCCGTATTTGACAACATTTCAGAGGAAGCTTCCCTTGCTGTCTTAGAACAATCACCACTGCCGTACCAGAATCAATCTCAGACTTATACTCTGCTTTTCAGTTGCCTGTTTGCAGTCATTTTTTTTTGTCACCCCATGTTTTCCTTGGTAGTTTTTCCTCCTACGTTACATTTGCCTTTCTTTCAACTCAGCCTTCATGACCCAGCAACTTTAAAAAAAAATATTTTGTCTAATAAGATCAATTCCAAAGCGTTCTTGGGAAGTGTATAAGCACACTAAGAAAACAGATAACACTGGCAGCTTTGCAGAGATTGAGGATGATCTTCAATATCTGTGTGCTTTCTTGGGCTCATTATGTTACACTCACCGCTTATGAGTTTGGTGTGAGAGGAAAGAAGAGGAGGAAAAACAAATCCAGGCCGCACTGGCACAGGACGACAGAGGCTTGCTGCAGGCCAAACACTTCTGAAGAACAGAGACAAAGATGGAAGGGATTATTTTACTCCATTTTAGTTGCATTTATTTTAACCAGATGATGAAGGTTCCCGAAAGAGATGCATGCCTAATCTGTGATGATAATTCAGGCTAAATCACTTCTGCTTAGGCACATGCGAATGCATAGATGCATACATGACATATCTATGGGGCACTGGCAAGAGGAATAATGAGTGGAGTCATTGGGCTGATGCTTTAGATGACTTTACTGCATGAGAGCTGCAGCCTATTACACCCAGACACAGACAGATTTTAGCCATTCTGAGGGACATTAAGGAAAATCCATTTCTACTTTTGCCAAGACTGTAATTCCAGCACAGACATGACACATTACCAGCATAACTATGTTTGTTCTTACTCTCACCAACTACACTGTTTACATTTAACAACTTTTATTGAAGCTGCCGTCATCAGTAGTTTTAGAACAATCACTACATGATGCTGTCTTTATTGCTCTGATGCTGGTGTTGTTTTCAGCTGCAACAGGCAGCTGTTTTCAGCACAAACATAACAGAAAAAGTTTTAATGAACTGACTCTCTGCTACTTACCCTGCACCAAAGGGCCGCTGGTGAACAAAGCAGAGCATTTAGCAGCTAATGACACCCAAACCAAAAGTATCCAAAACAAATGCTCATGTTGCTCATCATCTGGGATATTAACAAAATGATTTGTAGCTACAGTATACGGCTCTTTAATTACAATTTTGGCAACCTGATCCCACCCTCTCAAATCAATAAACTTATTTCTTATGTGTCCATTTCTCCTGACGTTTTTCCGTTCACAGACATCGACGAGTGTCGTTTGAACAATGGCGGGTGCGATCATGTGTGTCGGAACACTGTGGGCAGCTTCGAGTGCAGCTGCAAGAAAGGTTACAAGCTTTTGACCAATGAGAGGACTTGTCAAGGTAGGTAACTCGTTTTCATTTCCACTCTACACCCCAGACCACTTTCCATCGTGTCCATAGCAGTTCCAGGTGTATTATTTTGTTGGCACACTTGTACATGTGCAGCAGTAGCAGGATGCCAGAAAGTAGTTTTAGTTTGGCCGAGTTCACACTGGATGCATGCTGTGACACGTCTGCATCACGGAACATCTTTCTTGCTTTTCATTTATTCACATGATAACTGATTAAAGCTGCCCACATGAGCCCCATCGGCTCTTTTTGGCAAAGGAAATCTTGCCAATTTTTGCAATGACCTATTTGCATTTCACCAAAGAAAGAAGAAGAAATAGAAGGAAATTACTTTTCACCAGAGTTTCAACATCTGTCACAAACACAGCCGTTTCATTGTAAAAGTGCCATGATTCTACTGTTTTTTTTGGTTTTTTTTTTTTTCACTTTTTACTGTGAAATATTTTCAGGACTGATAGATGCTTGGCTTCATACTGAAGAGCCCTGGCATTAGTTGAGTACAGAGAGGTTTTGTGTAGTGTTTAAAAGTATATTTCAGTGATCTCCAAAAGCAAATCCTCTGTAAAACAGAGCAGAATGTAAAACACTCCCTGTGTGAACAACGGCGGTGCTCAAGATGCAGCAGATCAGCGCCACAGGCGTCACTCACTTTTTGCACAAACATCCAGTGTAGACCCAGCCTTAGAGCTGGTGTTTTGTGGTGTGAAAAACACAATAGATAACTGTATGAAACCTATTCTCCTCATTGGTTTTTGGACACAGAATTGTGCAGTGGTCCAAGAGAATAACACAGTCTTATGGGGACCAAGACGTTACATTGTTGTAATGTCTTTTTCAGCTATATTCGTAGTCAGAATCTTAAACTGCTACAGGCTCAGTCAGTTCAAGAGAAATGTTGAACTAAGCATTGGTTAGAATGACTTGGAAATAATTAAAAATCCTCTTTCATCACGGTGTGTTTACTATAGCAACAGAAAAAGGTACAGTGTTTAATTAAATAAACCACCCTCCATAAAAATGAGGAATTCAAAAAGTGTCTTTAGTGGCTCAAAAATAACCCTGGCAGTGTTGTTGTCACTGTTCTTACTTAGAAAATGCATGTATCTGTACTTAATGTACAATACAATAAATGTCATAAATTTTAAGACTTTTACTTAAGTAATATTATAAAAAAGTGACTTCAACATCTATCAAAGTCATTTTCTGGTAATATAGTTTGTACTTTTACAAGTATCCCTTTAAGGTACTTTATACAATACTGCCTCGTGGACTGTAGAGAAACCGGAGCAGGGATCTCTGGCTTGTTTTTCTGTTATATTTGGTGGCAGCCGTCACTCAGCGAGAGCAGGGAGGACTAGCAGCAGAACAAATAAAGAGTTTGCCGTGGCCGAACACAGGTGTGGGGAATTAAAGCGAAAGCTCAAAAACTTCTGGTTCTTGAAAGAGTCAGGCCACTACAGAGACATCTGGTGAAAGAAGACCGGCACACTAGAACTACAGAGCTGAGCTCAGTCTCCCTCTGCATGGAAAAACAGATGACATGCTATTTTTTAAATTCTCTTTTCTGTATTGATGTGGTCAATCAATATCCAGCCTGTTACACATCAGTGTCGTGCAACGGGCTCTGAGTCGCTGCACTGAATCACACCAGTCTGCACACAATACACAAGCGTCATGATGTGGTCAGTGAAAATGTTCACTATGTCACTGTGCCTTGCAGCCACTTTGTATCTATTTTTGGTGGGATGCCTTTCTCTCATTATTTGGAGCCAAACAATTCAAAGTTTATTTTGCCAAAATGACAGATGACTGAGTAACTGCAGTCTGTGCATGTAGGAATGTAAATCACAGCTTGTTTTTTGTGGCACTGTGCCTTAACCAACTGAGCCATGCACTGAGTGGCTGCACAGGGGCAACTTTGGAACAGTCCGTACATTTGCATGACATTAGATATAATATAATCAGAAGAGGAAGAGTTGGTAATGGTCTGTATTTCTATAGAGCTGTTCTAGTCTTGATGGCAACAAGTTAAGTGTCTTGCTCAAGGGACACGTGTAGAATAGCAGGGCTGGGAATTGAACCCACAACCTTCCAGTTGAAAGACAGCTCCTACTATTCTACTTTTGATACTTAAGTACAGCAAATGTCATATACTTTAAGATTACTGAAGTAATATTGTAAAAAAAAGAATTTTCTGGTAAGATAATTGTACTTTTACTCAGTATTCCAATGGAATGGTGTAGAAGTACAACTGTATCTCGACTTGGTGTGCATGGAAACGAACTCTGTGTCGCTGTCCTTGTTTGGTGGTTGTGTGTTTTGTTTGGAGTGAAGTGATGTGATAAAGCTCACCTGATTCTCCCCTCTGCAGTTTGCTTTACTTCTATCAAGAAACGGTGGAAAGCAAGGATTTCGGTTATGAAAGCAGATCAGACAGGGGATGTGGTGTTCACATGCAGCATCTAAAAACACTAGAAAAATGCACAAAACAAGCCAAAGGTGCTTTTAACCAAAGGGCTTATTAATGTCCATGTTAAAACAGTGGCTCTCACAAAATTTCCTCCATAAACATATTGATGCTGTTTATATAACTCGTTTTATACAACATTGGCTGCCAGTTCATTTTAGATTTGATTTTTTAAGATTTTATAATGTTCCACCTTATTAAACAGACAGTTATTGATTCTTATTTTATTGGTTCTTCTTACTGTTTTATTGTGTATTTTATTCCTGCTGATTTGAGTTATTATTTTGTATCCTTTCTTTCTTATGTGAAGCACTTTGAGAACTTGCAGATATTTTAAAGTGCTATAAATACACATAGCACTTTGACAATTGACAGTTTGATTGATTGAACCTGGCAGCTGCTGAGATGACTGAAGTTGCTGCAGCTTTACTGAATTAATTAACACATTGAACTAAGAAATAATCAAAATAAAGGCATTGGATTACCAGTGCCACTTTTCCCTCCCAGCTTTACTGTTCAAAAACGTGTACGTATGCATCATGTCTATCACCCTCTATTTGGGAGCTTCTAAAATTTCTAAATTTCTAAATTAATGAATCTAAATATGCATTTTACTTTGAAGGATAAATCCAGAACAGGCAGATTAACAAAACCAACCGCAGTAATCCCATAACCATCCTGACTGTGCTGTTTTGCTAATAGACACTGGTGCATCGGTGATATGTCATGACACTGAAATGGCCCACTGCTGTCTCCACACGGTGCTGTGATGTGTAAACTGCACTCTGGGTTTATCTCGGTTTAAACAGTCATGGTGTTTCCCTGCTGTCAGTGGACCATGGCCCAGAAGTCAGGATGGGACACGTCTGCCGAGCCCCTGTCGGCATTCCTCCACCCTCAACACCCTTCAAAGTCTCCTTCTCATCTCCTTGTCACTCCTAATCCACATGAGGGCACTTAGGGAGATGTTCATCAGACATCATGTTTTCTCCAGAGGGAACATCTATGATAAAGGAGTTATCTGCTCTGTATAAACAGCAGTGACCTTTACTGAATTTCAGCCAATCCAATTACGCCTCCCTATAATTTTATTGTGAGCGTGGGTGGAGATTAAAGTGATGACCTAAGAGAGAACAAAGAGAAGAGATAATTGATGGAAACTTCATCTTGCAGTCTTTCAGTCTTCGGGCAGCGCAAGGCGACAATGCGACTGTTCTAAAACGTAATCTCTCCTTTGCTCCCCTGCATGTACGTCGCCTCATGAAGCGCTTCACTGCATTCCTCACCTGAGCCGCTCGGTAAATAAGGGTTGTAGCCCCTCAAATGTCTTCACACACCTATTCTGCACGACAGAGCAGAAAACGATATAATGATAAGTTTCAGATCGACTTCTGGCGTCACTTAGTGCAACATTTTTGAGGGTAATCTCAGTCACCACGCCTAATTGCCAGAGGGTTTCAGACTCTGAGCATGCTTTATATACTTAATATGCCCAAAACAATCACTTTTGCAATGCCTCTTATAGCTTGTGCCAACTCATGCTGTTCTCATCTACTACTGCTGTTATGAATCTCCTGAGGCCAACAGTGGAAACAAATAGTGAAGTTGTGCTTTTATTTTTGTTTCTGGTCTCTTTGATCTATATTGAACCTGTGGTGCACCAAGTTGGGAATTTTTTGAAAAGATTGTTTCATGTGTTAGATGTTCAACCTAAACTATGATTTATTTTTTGTAAGTGAGAATCAGTTTATGGATATGATGTATAAACATTCTTTTTTTTTTTTGAGCTTTTAAACATCAACTCATGGACCTCCTCCAGATCTTTTGTGCTCTTTCGTAATCTGATCACTTAATAAGCTTTTAATCTTTGCACTTTTTTTCGTCTTTTTTTTGTTGCTCTGCCAAGCGTTCACCTCAATGACTGTCTTTACCGGTCTGTGCGGAGTTCAGCTGTGGTGCCTCTGAGGGATTAGGCGTGATGTGAATATGTGAAACCTTGTTTTATGATCAGAAAAGTATGGAAGATTGGTGCAGACTTTAATCAGATTCAGGTAGCCTTCTTTCTTTTTTTTCTTTTGTTTTTCAAAGTAAACCATTATTTAACCGAACTCCTGTAATTGCTGTGAAATGCCTGTGTCATTGGTTTGATGGTGGCTGGCGCTGCCTCCTCACCCAGAGGAGGTTCAACTGTGTTGGATGAAAGGATGAAATACATGATATTTGTGGGAAAACCCTGAGAACCTTTTTTGTCTTTTTTTTCTTTTTAAATTAGCCAATTAAACATCTAGCAAAGTTGTAGCACATCCCGACTTTCTCCCACCATGTGCTGCATGGGCTTGAAACAAATGTTTGCTGACATTAAAGGAAACTTTGATCATAATAAAACCAAATGTCATCCATCCACTTCATATATCAATCTGTTTGGATTTTAAGCCAGACATTTTGAATAACTTATCAAAAAATAGTCTTCTGGTTTCATTCAGAAGCCAACTAGGAAATTCAAATATATATTGAATAGCCACCAGGGGGTGACTCCACTGGTTGCACAAAGAACTTTTTGCTGAATTCGTTAGTTTCAGCTCTTCTTCAATAGAACATGATGTTGATTTTGTAAATGATGATTTAGAGCAAAATAGTTGATTAAGTATTGGATAACCGTGTGATTGACAACTGGTATCGTCATATAGGAGCTTGTTTGCGGGTGACACCTCTGAACCTATGGTTCATCTTGAGGCTTCAAATGAGAGTTCAGATTTCTATAGGTGACGTCATGACCGGTTGCCACTTGAAATGTCAGTAGGTTTTCAAACAATTCAGGGTTAGTTATGTGATGATTAAGTGGTGAAATGGGAAAGTGATTGACAGTTTCTGTGTGTAGGGAGAAAAAAATGCATCCCTTCAGCTCCTATTATCAAGTGAAGTGGCCACTTTTCCTCTGACTCCTGCTGTGGCCGCTTGTTATTACAAACATACTTTGAGAATTTCATTTCAGAGCATCCAAGTTGCAAGCTGCGTGAAGGCAGGAGGTCAAAAACTATAGCAAGCAGAAGATGTTTGTGTTTTTTCTTTTACGTTTTTTTTGTGATGTGACATCCTTGTGAAATGACAAACCATGAATACAATAAAAAGCCTCAGAGCAGGAAAACACCTTGTGATAGGATGGGATGATCCAGGTTGAAAATTGTATGTTATTTTTTTTGTAATTTTATGAACTGATTGAGAAGTTTCTAACAGCACATCTTTTTATCCGTACAGATATTGACGAATGCTCTTTTGATCGCGCCTGTGACCACTTCTGCATCAACTCTGCCGGCAGTTTTCAGTGTCTTTGTCATAAAGGCTACGTCCTGTACGGCCTGGCACACTGTGGAGGTGAGCAGCATGTCTTTTTTTCCCCTAAGCCTTTTTACTCTGGATGTTCTTTTCAATTTCTATTTCATCTGACAGCTTTCATAAAGTGGCATGTGGATGTGATTCTCTAAGCTCTGTCTGTCAGCCCTCTGCTTTGGCCCAGAGTAAAAACATTTAAATGAGTGCTGAATGAATTGTAAAATGGTTTGGACAAAAAGTTTGCATAGGTTGATAAATCATCATTTTTCATTCAGTGACACTAAATTACTATATTAGTTTTTCGGGGTGTGAATCACAGTGTACCTCACTTGATACATGGTCCATGATACCAATAATATCATGGTACAACGATTCTGTACATCACGATATCTGTCTAACTGAAGAAAACAAAACATCCGGGAAAAGTTAAAAGTGTATGATTTCTCTATTTATTCACAACATAGAGAACAAAGTGCATAAAGTCTATGTATTGAACGTGGATGGAGCATCTCTTAACGTAGATTTCTCCGCCATTATCACACTGTAAACTCCCTCAGTCAGGTAACTTCTGCCCAAGTGTACCTCATTCGTTTGAGCAGCGCCACAACGAGGAGACATGAAGTGATGACGCCCAGGGAGTGAAACTGACAGGGACTGTTTACTTTAGAGCGCCTTCATTTGTTAATTAGAATATGGATATTTGCCCTGGTGTATCGATTATCGTATTGCACGAGAAAGGACAACCTACATATCCCCAATCGAAAACTGGTAGAGACAGTTCAATAGTCTCAGAGAGGTTTCCTATCAACTCTTTTTCTTCTTTTCTTCTTAATTATTTTCTTGTTGTTATTATTCTTACTATTTTTTATTTTAGCTGAAGGAGCCAGAGCCACATTATGGCGAGAGGTGAAAATAAATTAGATAGTGATTTGATACCCAGTATCTGTGCTCTGCATGACTAAGAGTCCTTGAGCAACTCTCTGAACCTTCACGCCCCCCAAAGAATTGTGCCATCCGAGTGGGAATGATGTCTAACAGAAAAGCACTGTATCGATGGGGGACGGTGTGGCTTGTGTTGTCAAGTCTTTTTAGTGGTGATTAATACTATTATTGTTATTCATATTAATGACAATTAAGCAATTATGTAAGATATTTTAATCTTGGTATTTGAAGCTCAACAGCAATCAACTACGAATAACCACAGTAAACATTCAGTGGCTCAGTTGTAAATCACAACTGTCACGGTCCTTAAAACACATCAGCACAGGACAGTCACCGCGTGCATCTGTATTCTTGAAGAAGACTAAATGTAGCTAAATATTCACTCTGATGGATTACCTATTTCAAACCATTTGTAAGTCTCTGCAAGTTGATTTTCAAACAGACTCAAATGTGCAAAAACAGGTGACTGCCCGGAAGGCAGGAAATCAATCTAACAACCTATGCTACACTTGGCAGTAATGTAAAGTGTAGACAATTTGTGCCGTAGTTAATGGACTAAAACGTGCAAAAGCATATAACTAGGGTCCTTCCAGGCAGAGTATGGCCATGTCCATCAAACAAGAGTAGGTATGCTGCACTCTGGCGTGGAACAAAGAGCAGGAATGGCCTTTGGTGTCAGGAGGAGGTGTGTGGGGGCGCGTCAGATCTGCCTGGCAGGCAGCAGAATGAGGCCCGCCAGAGCACATCAGGATGTTGTGGCGGCCGCTTTGATGGAGTGTGTATCACCAGTTAGAATCTGCTGCTGACTCCAGCGCCTCAGGGTCTCACTGTAGTTGTGGCAGAGACAGAGACAGAGTGAAAAGGAGAGGAAGAGACTGAGAGAGAGAGAGAGAGAGAAAGAAAGCATAGGCCCTTAAAATCTCAAAATACATAGCTTATGTACATATATATATGTATATACATGAACCTGTTTCTTTATCTGTAGTTCCACAAGTCTACTGGTCAGGAGTGACTAGACTAAAGTGAAAGTAAAATATCCATGTAAAGGATCATGAGGTTTGCACAAACCTTAGACTATCTATGTAAAAATGGACATCGACTTCTGGTTGAAAGAATAAAGCCCAACAAGTGTGATGGATTCAGCAGTTAGTCACCGGGGAACTCCGTCTGAATGGAAATCTATGGGAAAATCAGGCTACTTCTCGCTTGATTTATAACAAGGCTAAATATTTTTCCTGAGGAAATGGTCTCAATCGCTAGTTTGGTATCTTCTTCAATAGAATGTGATGTCAGTTATGTAAATGATGGTCCCATTTAGAGGAAAATAGATGAAAAGGCATGACACATATGAGTGGACACCAGTCACAAGCTAGTGCACGGTCTATGGCACAACCGTGCACTTAATTACACCTCCCAAATGTTTCCTGTCTGACGCCACTGTCACAATCTGATAAAGGTAAAGGCCTTTTAAAAGAGTCTTATAGGTTCATGGGATCTATTACACAGTAGGCAGCTATATAAGTTGTCAGTTGAGGGATCAGGAGGACCGCAATTGGATTTGTGAGGCTTTTACTCACTTGATAGTCTGTGATCAGGCCACACTGAGCTGCTGTGAGGAGAACATGGCAGGCGTATATGACTCCATACCACTGAGAGATTCCGGGGATGAGATTTACGGCATGCCAACCTGTACTCTCTTCCTTTCTGGCCATAACCAAGGTAATCCTATTCCCTGTGTGGTTTATCAGCCGAAATATAGCTGTCAAACAAGTCAGAAAGCTTTGCTCCGTGTTAAACAATAGACTTACCCTAAACAAACCCAATTAGGTCACTGACCCGCTGTCGAGCCATGTGCTGAGGCCTGTCAACATTCCTTCCACGTGAGAGTATAGCCAGCCATTCTCCCTCTCAGCTAGCAAAACAATCCACACATTTTTTGCTTATCTGGTAAGAAACTAGAGGTAAAGCAGTTGCAACTAAATAAGCTACTTTGTCGCTAATTTTCGAGTTTACGTCATTTGTTCCACTTGAACAGTCTGTTTAACATGGACTGAGTTGATTTCCATATCTTAACAATTATTAAAGGCCATATATGTAACCTTTGTAGAAAAGCGATACACTGTATTTATATAGGGCATTACTATATATGGCATGCATAAAAATAACTGCTGCTCCATCTGTTTTAATTTTATAGACATTTTACCTACTTGGTTAATTTTTTTCACGTGTCAGCAACAGGCAGAAATAGAAAGTGAACATGTGGCTGCTGTAGAGAAACAGTTGAGAATTATCACCTAATGAGAGCAGAGGACAAGGCGATAATACACGGACTGTAAAAACATTCTATTCTTTAAATATCCACCGAGAAAGTGTATGAGGGAGAAGGAGAAAGAGCGCAATAGCAAACCGTGGCTGAGGATCCCCATGCTTCACTGTCTGAGAGAAGATTATCCACACCGGGGCATGTTTGCCACGGTCTTTCGTCAACTTCTCCTCCACTTTCAGCCGCCTGTATTTTAAAGCACCTCCACTGCGGACCCTCGTTTTTCTTGTCCACTGGCTGTGACATGTTACAAAAGGCTTTTTAGGTTCAGTATCATTCAGTAGTTCTGAGGCTGTCTGCTCTATTGCTGGCATCCTGTGTATTGACGTGTTCTGAGCTGTTATTGCATGGGTGGCGGCAGGTGGTACAACAGAGCAAAACACCAAACTAAAACATAAACAAATGGTTTGCAGACTGTTAATTAATTCTTTTATTTGTGAATGTACGAGCTGCACCATCCTTATCAGAGACGCCGGTATTTCAGTTTAACATGATTCCTCGATCTGTGGTGACACATCATTCACATAACATCATTCTCATGTTATGCCTTAATATCATAAATGTCACATTTATATCACATTTAATTGTTATTTTTAACTAACTGCCCAGATTTGCTTAAGAGAAGATTATCCCATTTTAAAACTTGTGATGATGATGGTAGGACAGGGAGAGTCCTCTCCATAACACAATGCAATTGTTGTGTTTTTATATTAAATCATATTATGTGTTTTTTTCTTTTCTTGGCTTTTCGTCTGCTCTGTGCTGTGAGAGTGTGCGGAGAAAAGAAAGCTGGAGAAAGGTCAGAATTGATCTACTTAGTTACAAGAAAGGGAGGAACAAAGAAGTCAAAACAGCAGTTATTGTTGGCAGATGAGCGCAGCTTCCATCAGATATTCATTAGAGTTCTTTGTCCTTTAAATTGTGTGCTTTGATGCAGAGGATAAGCAACGCATCTCTCACAAGCAGCTCCGGCTGGTGGAACACTACTGATTAAGTCATCATCTTCTTCTGGGAGTGCGAGGTGCTCAGACTCTCTTTTTATTCTGGGTGAATAATTGAATGAGACAAGGAAGAGAATTTCATATCAGCAGACCAGATCATCTATCGCTGCCATTATCTCGTCTCATTCCCCGTGTCTCCACCACTTGTCTGCAGCCTGGCGCATCCTCAGATCCACTCACTAAACTACATTTTCTGTCTGGCATCAATGATAGCCAGCCTGCATCTGGATCCTGGATGTTTTTAGTGGTTTGAGCTCAGCATGTGTTTGAAAAGGTGATTATAATTTATTGCTCACCACAAGTGTTTCCCCGCTGAAGAGCAGAGAAGTTCTGACCATGAAACTGAATGTGGCGACATCAAAACACGGAATCACTTCTGTTTACACGCAAACACATTAATCTTCTCCAAATGTGACTCTCTGACAGGAAGAGCTGAAGTGACCTCACAGGAACTCCTTGTTTACAGCTGCACTCTTCCTTAACGAGTCCATTTTCATGGCATTTCATTTTATTCTACAAAATTGACTCCAGATTGTTTTGGACTCATGGTCTCATTCTTCCTCAGTATTTTCACCAAAGAATGTCTTTGTGTCAAAAATGTTCTATTCGGTGTATGCTGCTTTTTTATGCATGTACACTATATGTTTATGTGACAATGTATCTGTCCATAGATATTGATGAATGCAGTATAAACCGTGGGGGGTGTAAATATGGCTGCATCAACACTTTGGGGAGCTACGACTGTACCTGTCCACCAGGGTACAAACTGCACTGGAACAGGAAAGACTGTACTGGTATGTAGCAGCACTGCCCCCATGTGGCTCATACACTTCATCACAATCAAAGCACATCAGTCACCTATGTGATATATATACATATAAGTATATATATATATATATATATATATATATATATATATGTATGTATATGTATGTATATGTATATGTATATATATTGTCTCTCTCTCAGCTTCCTATGTATGTTTTTCTCTCAGAGCTTGTGAAATGTCTTCCTGGACTGGCAGCACCAAAAGCCACTCTCACCTGCAGCAAGACGGGCAAGAAAGAGAGCTGCTCTCTCACCTGTGCGTCTAAAGCTCACTACTCGGCAGGTATGTCCTCACTAATAGGAGTGCAGTGTTAAAAAAAAACCCCAAAAAAAAAACACACATCTCGTGAAAACTGTAGAGGGTTTGAATATCCATACGATTCACCATGCAATATTTTTTTTATATCAGGACAGACTAGATTTCAGATTTTCCTGCTCAGAAAACTTGATCGGGGATAAATGATTCTTGTGCACTGCTGCTGTATACACACAAACGCTCCATCAGTCCCGTCTGGTAGCATTGCTTGGCAGAGCCCATTTTCAGAGGAATAATGTTACATTCAGTACGTTTTCATGCACAGTTTAATCGAGCCACGGCCATAGTCCGACTGAGTCAGGCAATCGGACAACTTGCAGAGTCCGATTACATGCGGAGGAGAAAAATCGATTTATTGGCCATGTATGTCTGACTCCACCATATATGTGGTGCTGTATCTCTCTCTATAAAAATCAGTTTCTTTTTGACCTTTACATCACAGAAAATCAAACAGCGAATGGCGAGATGGACGGTGAGATGGATCGTGCTGTGGTTCTAAAGCATAAATCTCGTCTCTTTGTCAATGCAAAAGTGGGTCTTTTCCATAGCTTTCGCTCTTGCTGACACCAACGCGCTGTTTGTTCTTTTCCGGCAACAGTGCTGCAGTTTATACGTCGTCTATTTCTAATTCCGGGTCAAAGACCAAGGAGGAAATTTTTGTGCATGCGCAGAATGCCAAGTCTGACTCCAGTCCGACTAAGTAATCAAACTATGAGTCGCATTATCCAGGTATGTTAGTTTAGTGTTAGTTTACATGACATGAAAACCGACTAAAATCGGACTTTTAACATGCATTTAAACACACTGTTTCTGTTCAAACAGAGGCAGTATAATAACATAAACAAAAATCATCACAAGTTGCACACTGCAGCTTTAACTAACTATAGTCCTTAATGAACAAACCTGTTATTTTTCAGAGTCTGACAACAGCTACTCTGTCAGTTGTGGTATCCCAATCCTCAGAGGAAAATCCCCTGCCAGGCTCAACTCCAGCAACAGTCAGAGCTGCATAGGTTTGTTGCTCTCCAGATTCTCAATATTTATTTATTAACAGTGCAATCTGATCATTACACCGCACACGTCGTTTTATTATGCTGTGTCTGCTTTGTGATGTGTCAGAGTGCTCTTACCCACTGTTGTTGTGTTTGTCTGTAGAGACTTTGGCCCCTCCAGTAAAGCAGACGGCTTCTTTCAAGATTAAAAATGCCAAATGTCATCTGCATCCTAAACTGACTGGCAGGTCGGAGGACAGGGGACGGACACTAGGACCAGGTCAGTCGTTGTCTTCATGTGCTGCTGTTATTTTTGACAAATTGAAAGGGATACATGTGATTTCTTTTCTATGGGAGCAGCGAGGTGATGTAGGTGTAGGTGATGCAGCTCTTTTGACAATTTTCTGAATTTTCATCTGCTCAAAAGTGAGGATTTCTGTGATGTAAGTAGTAAAAATGTAGTATATCTTTGGGGTCTAAATTGTTGGAGTCTGTCACTGTTTTTATGACAATTAAAGCAACAATTTAACTTTTGTAAGGCAACAGCGCCCTCTGCTGCTCTTTCCCAAATCTCAGCTCTATAGGATCCAAAGAGATATCTAACACTCCATCGCCTCACAGATTGTGTGATATGTTTCTACAGGAGGGGGACAGCCCTGCAGCAACTGCCTTGTAACGTTTGTCAACCTCAAGTGTGACTCCTCTAAGAAAGCTAAGGGGCGACGTGCTCGTAACCCCACAAACAAAGAGGTGACACGAATAACACTGGAGCTGGAGGCTGAGGTCAAACCTGGAGACACCACAGGTCAGTCGTCTCATGTAGAAACAGACGCTTACTGCCTGTCTTGACCTTGGGTTTGTTTTATTGTTCAAATGGTGAATTGAAATGGTGAAAATTGTTTATGAATCATTGTTATTGATTTTACCAGGCAGTTGTAATCTCAGCTGTCTGAGACAGCGCATGGAGAAGCAGGTTAAGACGTACATCAAAGCTCTGAAGAAATCCATCAACCAGGAGCGTTTTCTGATCCGAGTCGCTGGTTTGGAATACGAGGTGGCCCAGAAACTTCCCCAGACGGCTCCTATTCAAGAGAACTGTGGCCCGGGCTGGGAGAGGGACAGTGGTCGATGTGGTAAGGCCTGAGATCAGGACCAGGGATGACAGATGAGCTGTGATGTCCAAGTGTATTAGATTTGTGTATTATGTCCAAAATATCAAGAAGTATTTCTGTATTAAACAAAGCAAAACAGGTTCTGTAAAACAAACTATTACACATACTATACTGTTATGTAGTTTTACCATATTTCAATTACTGTGTTGAGATCTAGGACAATATCTACAAGACTACAATCAATTCATTAATCATCTTACAAAAAGGGCAATAAGGATATTTCATAATGTAGTTTGTTTGGATCATACTCACTTTTCCAGGAGTCAAACTTATTATAATTCACAGACACAGTAAAATACCAAACAGCACAAATCACGTTCAAAGCCAATAATAACCAATTATCACAAAATATTCATAACATGTTCAGGGATTGGGAAGGGGGTTATCAATAAAGAGGGGAAGGATCATTTTAAAATTCATAAAATCATACAAACATTAAAAGGTTCTGCATTTCATTATGTGGTGCAAAACTGTGGATAGTATGGGTGATGAGTTAAAACTGAAAATCAAAAATCAATAGTTCAAGGTTTGCATTTGTGTGTCATCTCTGATTGGAGCCGTTGTGGATATTCTCTCAGTCAGATGCTTGTCCGGGTCTTATTACCATGGAGAGCAGGAGCGCTGTGTCCAGTGTCCACCAGGCACTTTTCAGGAGAAGGAGGGGCAGCTGGCCTGTGACCTTTGCCCTGGAAGTGATGGCCACGGGCCCGTCGGTGCACGGAATATCTCTTCCTGTGCAGGTAATTTATTGTGTAGATGCAGCAGAAACTACATTAAAGATGTATACTGTATATGCATGAAATTGTGGTCTAGTTAAGGGCTGCTCTCTTTAGCAAACCTGCTTTGTGTTGTTTGTAATCAAATCCAGGCCAGTGTCCGACAGGATCGTTCTCCAGCGATGGGTTCAAACCTTGTCAGCCGTGCCCTCAGGGATCGTACCAGCCAGATCTGGGGCGAACTCTGTGCTTCCCCTGTGGTGGAGGACTGGGCACTAAGAAGGAAGGTGCGAGCTCCTTCCATGACTGTGAAGTCAAAGGTCAGTGTGAATACACTCCACTCTTGCCAAGTTAATTGGAATTTTTTTGTGTGTGTGTGTGTCTTACTTTAACTTTCACTTTACTCACTCACAAAAAAATATGGCTTTGTGTACCACCACTATTTTTGAACAGAATCCACTGATTAAAGGGCAGAAACAGACGGAATGACAGTGTGTCCTCTGCTGCATGGCATCTGTCACCTGTTAGTGAGATGGCCGTGCTAATCTTGTGTCATTTGAGTTTACAGTAATAAAGACAATGAACAACGTGTAAATTGAATTAGCTGGTGCCTGCTGTTAACAGAGCAACAGTGGATTGAGAACAGACTCTTGGCCCAAACAGCTTAGGGTAGTTAAATGCCCAGTTCTTTACTCCAAGTCTCCCAGATGTTGTTTCTGTTCCTAAATCACCACCCAATTTGAATGTTTTCTTCCTTTGGCCATAAACTACATTTCCAGATGAGTTCAGCCACATCTGAGCTTTACAATTTTAGTTATTCTACTCACAAACATAGACAAGACAAACATGGCCAAAATCATTACAGTTTCTTTTTTTATTTTACAGTTCAGTGTTCTCCTGGTCATTACTACAACACAACAGTACACCGCTGTATCCGCTGCCCAGTGGGGACCTACCAGACAGAATTTAGACAGAACTACTGTATCTCCTGTCCTGGGAACACCACCACTGACTTTGATGGTGCAACAAGTGTATCACAGTGCAAGAGTGAGTATGAAGGTGACCTGTTGGTGTTGTGTCAGATTTCTTTAACACGAGCTGGGATCTGATTTGTTTTGTTTGTTCATGTCTAGACAGGCAATGTGGTGGTGAGATGGGCGAGTTCATGGGTTACATTGAGTCACCTAACTATCCCGGTAATTACCCCGCTAATGTGGAGTGTATCTGGAACATCAACCCACCCAGCAAACGCAAGATCCTAATTGTAGTGCCAGAGATTTTCCTCCCCTCGGAGGACGAGTGTGGAGACGTGTTGGTTATGAGGAAGAACTGTGAGTGCCTGCGGTTGTTGTGTCATTGGAATTGAATGTTTATGTAATTGCAACAACAACAAAACACATACCTGAAAGCCCATTAAGTCATGATTGTCACCTCTGTGTTGCTCTGTGTGCAAGGGTCAGCTACATCCATCACCACCTATGAGACGTGTCAGACGTATGAGCGGCCTATCGCCTTCACGGCTCGATCCAGACGTCTCTGGATTAACTTCAAGTCCAATGAGGCCAACAGTGCCAGGGGCTTCCAGATCCCCTACGTTACTTATGATGGTATGTTTAAAGTTTATCACACCAACTGTTTGTTCCTTTGATGACAAGTAAATTAAAAATTAATTGCATGAGAAACCCTTGTGAAATGTAGATTGTAACCTGCCCCTTCATATACACACAAACACCCCCGTATTTAGGTCTGATAGTATTGCTTGACAGAGCCTGTTTTCATTTGGAGGATGCAGCATACAAATTAAATTACATTGCTTCTGTTCAAAGTCAAAACATCAACAACAAAAATCACCACATCACTCTTTGAAACAGAGGTGAGCCTTGTAGATTTTGGTTTTATTTGCCCAGCTTTTATGATTAAACAATATAATAAAAAATATTTTAAATATAATAAAGAGAATAGAATTTGTTTGCTGTTTGCTATTTATTTTAAAGCCAATAATATTAGTAATTTTTCATAGCAGATAATATTGTAATGCTGTTTTTTTTTTTTTTACATATACAGTACATTGATCCTGGCTAACAATTGTGTCCTGTGTTGTTTCTTGTGTGTTTTTTCCATTCAGAGGACTACGAACAGCTTGTTGAGGACATAGTTCGAGATGGAAGACTGTACGCCTCTGAAAACCACCAAGAAATCCTCAAGGTTCGCAAATTTTACTTAATCTTGCCATATTTATTTTGGTGTTTACTTGTAGGGTTAGTATAGAAAAGACCACCAAGGAAAGGTGATCCAGTGAAGGAGTCAGATGGTACGTTAATGAACAGGGGTGGTTCAAAATTTGGTGACATATCATCATCCTTCCTCGTGCAATACAATAATTGATACGCCAGGGCAAATATTGTTTTTTAAATAAACAAATTAAGGCACTCAAGAGTAAACAGTCCCTGCCAGTTTCACTCGCTGGTGTACTTGAGGTTTCTTGTGGCCGTGCTACTCAAATTAATGAGAGAAACTTGGGCAAATGTTTCCTGCCTGAAGAAGCATCTATTGGTTATTCTACTGCGTTTATTCCATGTTTTATTCCTCTTACGCCCAAAGGTTTGGCACGTAACTCCTCCAAGAAAAGCCCCACACCTGTTATATCAAGGGGGAATTAGGGAGGGGCTTGTGAGTCTCTCTGTATAGACAAATCAGGCGAAGTACCAGAAGTAAACAAGCCACCATTGCTGCGATGGCATCTCCCTGCAGTATATGTGCGATTGAATGGGAGCTGTCTTAAGAAGTGTACATTTCTTCATTTACCTGTACTTTTTATGCAGCATTAATTTTGACAACTATGTCTAGGAAGACAGGAAGAAAATGTGCAATTCTCGGCTGATCCAACAGCAGTGGGAAACTTCGTTTAGTATGTCGTCCAAAAAGTCACAGTTTAGTATGTGGTCCCAAAAGTCACAGTTTAGTATGTCGTCCAAAAAGTCACCAAAATGTCATAGTTTATTATGTTGTCCAAAATGTGACCAATATGTCATACTTTAGTATGTCGTCCAAAATGTAACCAAAATGTCATAGTTTAGGATGATGACTTTTTGTCCAAAATGTGAAGAAAAAGTCATAGGTTAGTACGCGCCCAAAATTTGACAAAAAAGTCATAGGTTAATATGTCGTCCAAAATTTGAAAAAAAAGTCATAGGTTAGTATGTCTTCCAAAATTTGAAAAAAAAGTCATAGGTTAGTATGTCGTCCAAAATTTGACAAAAAAGTCATAGGTTAGTATGTATGTCGTCCAAAATTTGAAAAAAAAGTCATAGGTTAGTATGTCGTCCAAAATTTGACAAAAAAGTCATAGGTTAATATGTCGCCCAAAATTTGAAAAAAAAAGTCATAGGTTAGTATGTTGCCCAAAATTTGACAAAAAAGTCATAGTATAGTATGTCGCCCAAATTTGACAAAAAAGTCATAGGTTAGTATGTCGTCCAAAATTTGACAAAAAAGTCATAGTATAGTATGTCGTCCAAAATTTGACAAAAAAGTCATAGGTTAGTATGTCGTCCAAAATGTGACAAAAAAGTCATAGTATAGTATGTCGTCCAAAATTTGACAAAAACGTCATAGGTTAGTATGTCCAAAATTTTAAGAAAAAGTTATATATTAGTATGTCGTCCAAAATTTGACAAAAAAGTCATAGGTTAGTATAACGCCCAAATTTGACAAAAAGTCATAGGTTAGTATGTCGTCCAAAATTTGACAAAAAAGTCATAGGTTAGTATGTCGTCCAAAATTTGAAGAAAAAGTCATAGGTTAGTATGTCGTCCAAAATTTGACAAAAAAGTCATAGGTTAGTATGTCGCCCAAAATTTGACAAAAAAGTCATAGTTAGTATGTCGTCCAAAATTTGACACAAATGTCATAGGTTAGTATGTCGTCCAAAATGTGAAGAAAAAGTCATAGGTTAGTATGTCGCCCAAAATTTGACAAAAAGTCAGGTTAGTATGTCGTCCAAAATTTGACAAAAAAGTCATAGGTTAGTATGTCGTCCAAAATTTGAAGAAAAAGTCATAGGTTAGTATGTCATCCAAAATGTGACAAAAAAGTCATAGTATAGTATGTCGTCCAAAATTTGACACAAAAGTCATAGGATAGTAGGTCGTCCAAAATGTGACAAAAAAGTCATAGGTTAGTATGTCGTCCAAAATTTGAAAAAAAAGTCATAGGTTAGTATGTCGTCCAAAATTTGACAAAAAAGTCATAGGTTAGTATGTCGTCCAAAATTTGACAAAAAAGTCATAGGTTAGTATGTCGCCCAAAATTTGACAAAAAAGTCATAGTTAGTATGTCGTCCAAAATTTGACACAAATGTCATAGGTTAGTATGTCGTCCAAAATGTGAAGAAAAAGTCATAGGTTAGTATGTCGCCCAAAATTTGACAAAAAGTCAGGTTAGTATGTCGTCCAAAATTTGACAAAAAAGTCATAGGTTAGTATGTCGTCCAAAATTTGAAGAAAAAGTCATAGGTTAGTATGTCATCCAAAATGTGACAAAAAAGTCATAGTATAGTATGTCGTCCAAAATTTGACACAAAAGTCATAGGATAGTAGGTCGTCCAAAATGTGACAAAAAAATCATGGGTTAGTATGTCGTCCAAAATTTGACAAAAAAGTCATAGGTTAGTATGTCGTCCAAAATGTGACAAAAAAGTCATAGGTTAGTATAACGCCCAAATTTGACAAAAAGTCATAGGTTAGTATGTCGTCCAAAATTTGACAAAAAAGTCATAGGTTAGTATGTCGTCCAAAATTTGAAGAAAAAGTCATAGGTTAGTATGTCGTCCAAAATTTGACAAAAAAGTCATAGGTTAGTATGTCGTCCAAAATTTGACAAAAAAGTCATAGGTTAGTATGTCGCCCAAAATTTGACAAAAAAGTCATAGTTAGTATGTCGTCCAAAATTTGACACAAATGTCATAGGTTAGTATGTCGTCCAAAATGTGAAGAAAAAGTCATAGGTTAGTATGTCGCCCAAAATTTGACAAAAAGTCAGGTTAGTATGTCGTCCAAAATTTGACAAAAAAGTCATAGGTTAGTATGTCGTCCAAAATTTGAAGAAAAAGTCATAGGTTAGTATGTCATCCAAAATGTGACAAAAAAGTCATAGTATAGTATGTCGTCCAAAATTTGACACAAAAGTCATAGGATAGTAGGTCGTCCAAAATGTGACAAAAAAGTCATAGGTTAGTAGGTCGTCCAAAATTTGAAAAAAAAGTCATAGGTTAGTATGTCGTCCAAAATTTGACAAAAAAGTCATAGGTTAGTATGTCGTCCAAAATTTGACAAAAAAGTCATAGGTTAGTAAGTCGCCCAAAATTTGACAAAAAAGTCATAGTTAGTATGTCGTCCAAAATTTGACACAAATGTCATAGGTTAGTATGTCGTCCAAAATGTGAAGAAAAAGTCATAGGTTAGTATGTCGCCCAAAATTTGACAAAAAGTCAGGTTAGTATGTCGTCCAAAATTTGACAAAAAAGTCATAGGTTAGTATGTCGTCCAAAATTTGAAGAAAAAGTCATAGGTTAGTATGTCATCCAAAATGTGACAAAAAAGTCATAGTATAGTATGTCGTCCAAAATTTGACACAAAAGTCATAGGATAGTAGGTCGTCCAAAATGTGACAAAAAAGTCATAGGTTAGTATGTCGTCCAAAATTTGAAAAAAAAGTCATAGGTTAGTATGTCGTCCAAAATTTGACACAAAAGTCATAGGTTAGTATGTCGTCCAAAATGTGACAAAAAAGTCATGGGTTAGTATGTCGTCCAAAATTTGACACAAATGTCATAGGTTAGTATGTCGTCCAAAATGTGAAGAAAAAGTCATAGGTTAGTATGTCGTCCAAAATGTGAAGAAAAAGTCATAGGTTAGTATGTCGTCCAAAATTTTACAAAAAGTCATAGGTTAGTATGTCGTCCAAAATGTGACACAAAAGTCATAGGTTAGTATGTCGTCCAAAATGTGACAAAAAAGTCATTGGTTAGTATGTCGTCCAAAATTTGACAAAAAAGTCATAGGTTAGTATGTCGTCCAAAATTTGACAAAAAAGTCATAGGTTAGTATGTCGTCCAAAATTTGACAAAAAAGTCATAGGTTAGTATGTCGTCCAAAATTTGAAGAAAAAGTCATAGGTTAGTATGTCGTCCAAAATGTGACAAAAAAGTCATAGGTTAGTATGTCGTCCAAAATTTGACAAAAAAGTCATAGGTTAGTATGTCGTCCAAAATTTGAAGAAAAAGTCATAGGTTAGTATGTCGTCCATAATGTGACAAAAAAGTCATAGGTTAGTATGTCGTCCAAAATTTGACAAAAAAGTCATAGGTTAGTATGTCGTCCAAAATTTGACAAAAAAGTCATAGGTTAGTATGTCGTCCAAAATTTGACACAAAAGTCATAGGTTAGTATGTCGTCCAAAATGTGACAAAAAAGTCATAGTATAGTATGTCGTCCAAAATTTGACACAAATGTCATAGGTTAGTATGTCGTCCAAAATGTGAAGAAAAAGTCATAGGTTAGTATGTCGTCCAAAATGTGAAGAAAAAGTCATAGGTTAGTATGTCGTCCAAAATTTTACAAAAAAGTCATAGGTTAGTATGTCGTCCAAAATTTGACACAAAAGTCATAGGTTAGTATGTCGTCCAAAATGTGACAAAAAAGTCATAGTATAGTATGTCGTCCAAAATTTGACACAAATGTCATAGGTTAGTAGGTCGTCCAAAATTTGAAAAAAAAGTCATAGGTTAGTATGTCGTCCAAAATTTGACAAAAAAGTCATAGGTTAGTATGTCGTCCAAAATTTGACAAAAAAGTCATAGGTTAGTAAGTCGCCCAAAATTTGACAAAAAAGTCATAGTTAGTATGTCGTCCAAAATTTGACACAAATGTCATAGGTTAGTATGTCGTCCAAAATGTGAAGAAAAAGTCATAGGTTAGTATGTCGCCCAAAATTTGACAAAAAGTCAGGTTAGTATGTCGTCCAAAATTTGACAAAAAAGTCATAGGTTAGTATGTCGTCCAAAATTTGAAGAAAAAGTCATAGGTTAGTATGTCGTCCAAAATGTGACAAAAAAGTCATAGTATAGTATGTCGTCCAAAATTTGACACAAATGTCATAGGTTAGTATGTCGTCCAAAATGTGAAGAAAAAGTCATAGGTTAGTATGTCGTCCAAAATTTGAAAAAAAAGTCATAGGTTACTATGTCGTCCAAAATTTGACACAAAAGTCATAGGTTAGTATGTCGTCCAAAATGTGACAAAAAAGTCATAGGTTAGTATGTCGTCCAAAATTTGACACAAATGTCATAGGTTAGTATGTCGTCCAAAATGTGAAGAAAAAGTCATAGGTTAGTATGTCGTCCAAAATGTGAAGAAAAAGTCATAGGTTAGTATGTCGTCCAAAATTTTACAAAAAGTCATAGGTTAGTATGTCGTCCAAAATGTGACACAAAAGTCATAGGTTAGTATGTCGTCCAAAATGTGACAAAAAAGTCATTGGTTAGTATGTCGTCCAAAATTTGACAAAAAAGTCATAGGTTAGTATGTCGTCCAAAATTTGACAAAAAAGTCATAGGTTAGTATGTCGTCCAAAATTTGACAAAAAAGTCATAGGTTAGTATGTCGTCCAAAATTTGAAGAAAAAGTCATAGGTTAGTATGTCGTCCAAAATGTGACAAAAAAGTCATAGGTTAGTATGTCGTCCAAAATTTGACAAAAAAGTCATAGGTTAGTATGTCGTCCAAAATTTGAAGAAAAAGTCATAGGTTAGTATGTCGTCCATAATGTGACAAAAAAGTCATAGGTTAGTATGTCGTCCAAAATTTGACAAAAAAGTCATAGGTTAGTATGTCGTCCAAAATTTGACAAAAAAGTCATAGGTTAGTATGTCGTCCAAAATTTGACACAAAAGTCATAGGTTAGTATGTCGTCCAAAATGTGACAAAAAAGTCATAGTATAGTATGTCGTCCAAAATTTGACACAAATGTCATAGGTTAGTATGTCGTCCAAAATGTGAAGAAAAAGTCATAGGTTAGTATGTCGTCCAAAATGTGAAGAAAAAGTCATAGGTTAGTATGTCGTCCAAAATTTTACAAAAAAGTCATAGGTTAGTATGTCGTCCAAAATTTGACACAAAAGTCATAGGTTAGTATGTCGTCCAAAATGTGACAAAAAAGTCATAGTATAGTATGTCGTCCAAAATTTGACACAAATGTCATAGGTTAGTATGTCGTCCAAAATGTGAAGAAAAAGTCATAGGTTAGTATGTCGTCCAAAATGTGAAGAAAAAGTCATAGGTTAGTATGTCGTCCAAAATTTTACAAAAAGTCATAGGTTAGTATGTCGTCCAAAATTTGACACAAAAGTCATAGGTTAGTATGTCGTCCAAAATGTGACAAAAAAGTCATAGTATAGTATGTCGTCCAGAATTTGAAAAAAAAGTCATAGGTTAGTATGTCGTCCAAAATGTGACAAAAAAGTCATAGGTTAGTATGTCGTCCAAAATTTGACAAAAAAGTCATAGGTTAGTATGTCGTCCAAAATTTGAAGAAAAAGTCATAGGTTAGTATGTCGTCCAAAATTTGACAAAAAAGTCATAGGTTAGTATGTCGTCCAAAATGTGAAGAAAAAGTCATAGGTTAGTATGTCGTCCAAAATTTGACACAAAAATTTGACACAAAAGTCATAGGATAGTAGGTCGTCCAAAATGTGACAAAAAAGTCATAGGTTAGTATGTCGTCCAAAATTTGAAAAAAAAGTCATAGGTTAGTATGTCGTCCAAAATGTGACACAAAAGTCATAGGTTAGTAAGTCGTCCAAAATGTGACAAAAAAGTCATAGGTTAGTATGTCGTCCAAAATTTGACAAAAAAGTCATAGGTTAGTATGTCGTCCAAAATGTGACAAAAAAGTCATAGGTTAGTATGTCGTCCAAAATGTGACAAAAAAGTCATAGGTTAGTATGTCGTCCAAAATTTGACAAAAAAATCATAGGTTAGTATGTCGTCCAAAATGTGACAAAAAAGTCATAGGTTAGTATGTCGTCCAAAATGTGACAAAAAAGTCATAGGTTAGTATGTCGTCCAAAATGTGAAGAAAAAGTCATAGGTTAGTATGTCGTCCCAAAATGTGACAAAAAAGTCATAGGTTAGTATGTCGTCCAAAATTTGACAAAAAAAGTCATAGGTTAGTATGTCGTCCAAAATTTGACACAAAAGTCATAGGTTAGTATGTCGTCCAAAATTTGACACAAAAGTCATAGGTTAGTATGTCGTCCAAAATGTGACAAAAAAGTCATAGTATAGTATGTCGTCCAAAATTTGACACAAATGTCATAGGTTAGTATGTCATCCAAAATGTGAAGAAAAAGTCATAGGTTAGTATGTCGTCCAAAATGTGAAGAAAAAGTCATAGGTTAGTATGTCGTCCAAAATTTTACAAAAAGTCATAGGTTAGTATGTCGTCCAAAATTTGACACAAAAGTCATAGGTTAGTATGTGGTCCAAAATGTGACAAAAAAGTCATAGTATAGTATGTCGTCCAGAATTTGAAAAAAAAGTCATAGGTTAGTATGTCGTCCAAAATGTGACAAAAAAGTCATAGGTTAGTATGTCGTCCAAAATTTGAAGAAAAGTCATAGGTTAGTATGTTGTCCAAAATTTGACAAAAAAGTCATAGGTTAGTATGTCGTCCAAAATGTGAAGAAAAAGTCATAGGTTAGTATGTCGTCCCAAAATTTGACAAAAAAGTCATAGTATAGTATGTCGTCCAAAATTTGACAAAAAAGTCATAGTTAGTATGTCATCCAAAATTTGACAGAGAAGTCATAGGTTAGTATGTCGACAGCTTGACAACAATTGGCCAAGTGGCTGAATGGGTAAGGCACTCGTCTCGTAAACCAAGGTTTGTGGGTTCAAGTCCCATCTGTGGTGTAGTTCCTTCAAATGTGACACAACGTCTTAGTTTAATATGTTCCCTGAAATATGATCAGAGGGTTAGGGTTTTTCGTCCAAAATTTGACACAAAAGTCATAGGTTAGTATGTAAGTCATAGGTTAGTATGTCGTCCAAAATGTGACAAAAAAGTCATAGGTTAGTATGTCGTCCAAAATTTGACAAAAAAGTCATAGGTTAGTATGTCGTCCAAAATTTGAAGAAAAAGTCATAGGTTAGTATGTCGTCCAAAATGTGACAAAACAGTCATAAGATAGTAGGTCGTCCAAAATGTGAAGAAAAAGTCATAGGTTAGTATGTCGTCCCAAAATTTGACAAAAAAGTCATAGGTTAGTATGTCGTCCAAAATTTGAAGAAAAAGTCATAGTTAGTATGTCGTCCAAAATTTGACACAAATGTCATAGGTTAGTATGTTGTCCAAAATGTGAAGAAAAAGTGATAGGTTAGTATGTCGCCCAAAATTTGACAAAAAAGTCATAGGTTAGTATGTCGTCCAAAATTTGACAAAAAAGTCATAGGTTAGTATGTCGTCCCAAAATTTGACAAAAAAGTCATAGTATAGTATGTCGTCCAAAATGTGACAAAAAAGTCATAGGTTAGTATGTCGTCCAAAATGTGACAAAAAAGTCATAGGTTAGTATGTCGTCCAAAATGTGACAAAAAAGTCATAGGTTAGTATGTCGTCCAAAATGTGACAAAAAAGTCATAGGTTAGTATGTCGTCCAAAATTTGACAAAAAAGTCATAGGTTAGTATGTCGTCCAAAATTTGACAAAAAAGTCATAGGTTAGTATGTCGTCCAAAATTTGAAGAAAAAGTCATAGGTTAGTATGTCGTCCAAAATGTGACAAAAAAGTCATAGGTTAGTATGTCGTCCAAAATGTGAAGAAAAAGTCATAGGTTAGTATGTCGTCCCAAAATTTGACAAAAAAGTCATAGGTTAGTATGTCGTCCAAAATGTGAAGAAAAAGTCATAGGTTAGTATGTCGTCCAAAATTTGAAGAAAAAGTCATAGGTTAGTATGTCGTCCAAAATGTGACAAAAAAGTCATAGGTTAGTATGTCGTCCAAAATGTGACAAAAAAGTCATAGGTTAGTATGTCGTCCAAAATTTGACAAAAAAGTCATAGGTTAGTATGTCGTCCAAAATTTGACAAAAAAGTCATAGGTTAGTATGTCGTCCAAAATGTGAAGAAAAAGTCATAGGTTAGTATGTCGTCCAAAATGTGACAAAAAAAGTCATAGGATAGTAGGTCGTCCAAAATGTGAAGAAAAAGTCATAGGTTAGTATGTCGTCCCAAAATTTGACAAAAAAGTCATAGGTTAGTATGTCGTCCAAAATTTGAAGAAAAAGTCATAGGTTAGTATGTCGTCCAAAATTTGACAAAAAAGTCATAGTTAGTATGTCGTCCAAAATTTGACACAAATGTCATAGGTTAGTATGTTGTCCAAAATGTGAAGAAAAAGTCATAGGTTAGTATGTCGCCCAAAATTTGACAAAAAAGTCATAGGTTAGTATGTCGTCCAAAATTTGAAGAAAAAGTCATAGGTTAGTATGTCGTCCAAAATTTGAAGAAAAAGTCATAGGTTAGTATGTCGTCCAAAATGTGACAAAAAAGTCATAGGTTAGTTTGTCGTCCAAAATTTGACAAAAAAGTCATAGGTTAGTATGTCGTCCAAAATTTGAAGAAAAAGTCATAGGTTAGTTTGTCGTCCAAAATGTGACAAAAAAGTCATAGGTTAGTATGTCGTCCAAAATGTGACAAAAAAGTCATAGGTTAGTATGTCGTCCAAAATTTGAAGAAAAAGTCATAGGTTAGTATGTCGTCCAAAATGTGACAAAAAAGTCATAGGTTAGTATGTCGTCCAAAATTTGACAAAAAAGTCATAGGTTAGTATGTCGTCCAAAATTTGACAAAAAAGTCATAGTTAGTATGTCATCCAAAATTTGACAGAGAAGTCATAGGTTAGTATGTCGACAGCTTGACAACAATTGGCCAAGTGGCTGAATGGGTAAGGCACTCGTCTCGTAAACCAAGGTTTGTGGGTTCAAGTCCCATCTGTGGTGTAGTTCCTTCAAATGTGACACAACGTCTTAGTTTAATATGTTCCCTGAAATATGATCAGAGGGTTAGGGTTTTTCGTCCAAAATTTGACACAAAAGTCATAGGTTAGTATGTAAGTCATAGGTTAGTATGTCGTCCAAAATGTGACAAAAAAGTCATAGGTTAGTATGTCGTCCAAAATTTGACAAAAAAGTCATAGGTTAGTATGTCGTCCAAAATTTGAAGAAAAAGTCATAGGTTAGTATGTCATCCAAAATGTGACAAAAAAGTCATAGTATAGTATGTCGTCCAAAATTTGACACAAAAGTCATAGGATAGTAGGTCGTCCAAAATGTGACAAAAAAGTCATAGGTTAGTAGGTCGTCCAAAATTTGAAAAAAAAGTCATAGGTTAGTATGTCGTCCAAAATTTGACAAAAAAGTCATAGGTTAGTATGTCGTCCAAAATTTGACAAAAAAGTCATAGGTTAGTAAGTCGCCCAAAATTTGACAAAAAAGTCATAGTTAGTATGTCGTCCAAAATTTGACACAAATGTCATAGGTTAGTATGTCGTCCAAAATGTGAAGAAAAAGTCATAGGTTAGTATGTCGCCCAAAATTTGACAAAAAGTCAGGTTAGTATGTCGTCCAAAATTTGACAAAAAAGTCATAGGTTAGTATGTCGTCCAAAATTTGAAGAAAAAGTCATAGGTTAGTATGTCATCCAAAATGTGACAAAAAAGTCATAGTATAGTATGTCGTCCAAAATTTGACACAAAAGTCATAGGATAGTAGGTCGTCCAAAATGTGACAAAAAAGTCATAGGTTAGTATGTCGTCCAAAATTTGAAAAAAAAGTCATAGGTTAGTATGTCGTCCAAAATTTGACACAAAAGTCATAGGTTAGTATGTCGTCCAAAATGTGACAAAAAAGTCATGGGTTAGTATGTCGTCCAAAATTTGACACAAATGTCATAGGTTAGTATGTCGTCCAAAATGTGAAGAAAAAGTCATAGGTTAGTATGTCGTCCAAAATGTGAAGAAAAAGTCATAGGTTAGTATGTCGTCCAAAATTTTACAAAAAGTCATAGGTTAGTATGTCGTCCAAAATGTGACACAAAAGTCATAGGTTAGTATGTCGTCCAAAATGTGACAAAAAAGTCATTGGTTAGTATGTCGTCCAAAATTTGACAAAAAAGTCATAGGTTAGTATGTCGTCCAAAATTTGACAAAAAAGTCATAGGTTAGTATGTCGTCCAAAATTTGACAAAAAAGTCATAGGTTAGTATGTCGTCCAAAATTTGAAGAAAAAGTCATAGGTTAGTATGTCGTCCAAAATGTGACAAAAAAGTCATAGGTTAGTATGTCGTCCAAAATTTGACAAAAAAGTCATAGGTTAGTATGTCGTCCAAAATTTGAAGAAAAAGTCATAGGTTAGTATGTCGTCCATAATGTGACAAAAAAGTCATAGGTTAGTATGTCGTCCAAAATTTGACAAAAAAGTCATAGGTTAGTATGTCGTCCAAAATTTGACAAAAAAGTCATAGGTTAGTATGTCGTCCAAAATTTGACACAAAAGTCATAGGTTAGTATGTCGTCCAAAATGTGACAAAAAAGTCATAGTATAGTATGTCGTCCAAAATTTGACACAAATGTCATAGGTTAGTATGTCGTCCAAAATGTGAAGAAAAAGTCATAGGTTAGTATGTCGTCCAAAATGTGAAGAAAAAGTCATAGGTTAGTATGTCGTCCAAAATTTTACAAAAAAGTCATAGGTTAGTATGTCGTCCAAAATTTGACACAAAAGTCATAGGTTAGTATGTCGTCCAAAATGTGACAAAAAAGTCATAGTATAGTATGTCGTCCAAAATTTGACACAAATGTCATAGGTTAGTAGGTCGTCCAAAATTTGAAAAAAAAGTCATAGGTTAGTATGTCGTCCAAAATTTGACAAAAAAGTCATAGGTTAGTATGTCGTCCAAAATTTGACAAAAAAGTCATAGGTTAGTAAGTCGCCCAAAATTTGACAAAAAAGTCATAGTTAGTATGTCGTCCAAAATTTGACACAAATGTCATAGGTTAGTATGTCGTCCAAAATGTGAAGAAAAAGTCATAGGTTAGTATGTCGCCCAAAATTTGACAAAAAGTCAGGTTAGTATGTCGTCCAAAATTTGACAAAAAAGTCATAGGTTAGTATGTCGTCCAAAATTTGAAGAAAAAGTCATAGGTTAGTATGTCGTCCAAAATGTGACAAAAAAGTCATAGTATAGTATGTCGTCCAAAATTTGACACAAATGTCATAGGTTAGTATGTCGTCCAAAATGTGAAGAAAAAGTCATAGGTTAGTATGTCGTCCAAAATTTGAAAAAAAAGTCATAGGTTACTATGTCGTCCAAAATTTGACACAAAAGTCATAGGTTAGTATGTCGTCCAAAATGTGACAAAAAAGTCATAGGTTAGTATGTCGTCCAAAATTTGACACAAATGTCATAGGTTAGTATGTCGTCCAAAATGTGAAGAAAAAGTCATAGGTTAGTATGTCGTCCAAAATGTGAAGAAAAAGTCATAGGTTAGTATGTCGTCCAAAATTTTACAAAAAGTCATAGGTTAGTATGTCGTCCAAAATGTGACACAAAAGTCATAGGTTAGTATGTCGTCCAAAATGTGACAAAAAAGTCATTGGTTAGTATGTCGTCCAAAATTTGACAAAAAAGTCATAGGTTAGTATGTCGTCCAAAATTTGACAAAAAAGTCATAGGTTAGTATGTCGTCCAAAATTTGACAAAAAAGTCATAGGTTAGTATGTCGTCCAAAATTTGAAGAAAAAGTCATAGGTTAGTATGTCGTCCAAAATGTGACAAAAAAGTCATAGGTTAGTATGTCGTCCAAAATTTGACAAAAAAGTCATAGGTTAGTATGTCGTCCAAAATTTGAAGAAAAAGTCATAGGTTAGTATGTCGTCCATAATGTGACAAAAAAGTCATAGGTTAGTATGTCGTCCAAAATTTGACAAAAAAGTCATAGGTTAGTATGTCGTCCAAAATTTGACAAAAAAGTCATAGGTTAGTATGTCGTCCAAAATTTGACACAAAAGTCATAGGTTAGTATGTCGTCCAAAATGTGACAAAAAAGTCATAGTATAGTATGTCGTCCAAAATTTGACACAAATGTCATAGGTTAGTATGTCGTCCAAAATGTGAAGAAAAAGTCATAGGTTAGTATGTCGTCCAAAATGTGAAGAAAAAGTCATAGGTTAGTATGTCGTCCAAAATTTTACAAAAAAGTCATAGGTTAGTATGTCGTCCAAAATTTGACACAAAAGTCATAGGTTAGTATGTCGTCCAAAATGTGACAAAAAAGTCATAGTATAGTATGTCGTCCAAAATTTGACACAAATGTCATAGGTTAGTATGTCGTCCAAAATGTGAAGAAAAAGTCATAGGTTAGTATGTCGTCCAAAATGTGAAGAAAAAGTCATAGGTTAGTATGTCGTCCAAAATTTTACAAAAAGTCATAGGTTAGTATGTCGTCCAAAATTTGACACAAAAGTCATAGGTTAGTATGTCGTCCAAAATGTGACAAAAAAGTCATAGTATAGTATGTCGTCCAGAATTTGAAAAAAAAGTCATAGGTTAGTATGTCGTCCAAAATGTGACAAAAAAGTCATAGGTTAGTATGTCGTCCAAAATTTGACAAAAAAGTCATAGGTTAGTATGTCGTCCAAAATTTGAAGAAAAAGTCATAGGTTAGTATGTCGTCCAAAATTTGACAAAAAAGTCATAGGTTAGTATGTCGTCCAAAATGTGAAGAAAAAGTCATAGGTTAGTATGTCGTCCAAAATTTGACACAAAAATTTGACACAAAAGTCATAGGATAGTAGGTCGTCCAAAATGTGACAAAAAAGTCATAGGTTAGTATGTCGTCCAAAATTTGAAAAAAAAGTCATAGGTTAGTATGTCGTCCAAAATGTGACACAAAAGTCATAGGTTAGTAAGTCGTCCAAAATGTGACAAAAAAGTCATAGGTTAGTATGTCGTCCAAAATTTGACAAAAAAGTCATAGGTTAGTATGTCGTCCAAAATGTGACAAAAAAGTCATAGGTTAGTATGTCGTCCAAAATGTGACAAAAAAGTCATAGGTTAGTATGTCGTCCAAAATTTGACAAAAAAATCATAGGTTAGTATGTCGTCCAAAATGTGACAAAAAAGTCATAGGTTAGTATGTCGTCCAAAATGTGACAAAAAAGTCATAGGTTAGTATGTCGTCCAAAATGTGAAGAAAAAGTCATAGGTTAGTATGTCGTCCCAAAATGTGACAAAAAAGTCATAGGTTAGTATGTCGTCCAAAATTTGACAAAAAAAGTCATAGGTTAGTATGTCGTCCAAAATTTGACACAAAAGTCATAGGTTAGTATGTCGTCCAAAATTTGACACAAAAGTCATAGGTTAGTATGTCGTCCAAAATGTGACAAAAAAGTCATAGTATAGTATGTCGTCCAAAATTTGACACAAATGTCATAGGTTAGTATGTCATCCAAAATGTGAAGAAAAAGTCATAGGTTAGTATGTCGTCCAAAATGTGAAGAAAAAGTCATAGGTTAGTATGTCGTCCAAAATTTTACAAAAAGTCATAGGTTAGTATGTCGTCCAAAATTTGACACAAAAGTCATAGGTTAGTATGTGGTCCAAAATGTGACAAAAAAGTCATAGTATAGTATGTCGTCCAGAATTTGAAAAAAAAGTCATAGGTTAGTATGTCGTCCAAAATGTGACAAAAAAGTCATAGGTTAGTATGTCGTCCAAAATTTGAAGAAAAGTCATAGGTTAGTATGTTGTCCAAAATTTGACAAAAAAGTCATAGGTTAGTATGTCGTCCAAAATGTGAAGAAAAAGTCATAGGTTAGTATGTCGTCCCAAAATTTGACAAAAAAGTCATAGTATAGTATGTCGTCCAAAATTTGACAAAAAAGTCATAGTTAGTATGTCATCCAAAATTTGACAGAGAAGTCATAGGTTAGTATGTCGACAGCTTGACAACAATTGGCCAAGTGGCTGAATGGGTAAGGCACTCGTCTCGTAAACCAAGGTTTGTGGGTTCAAGTCCCATCTGTGGTGTAGTTCCTTCAAATGTGACACAACGTCTTAGTTTAATATGTTCCCTGAAATATGATCAGAGGGTTAGGGTTTTTCGTCCAAAATTTGACACAAAAGTCATAGGTTAGTATGTAAGTCATAGGTTAGTATGTCGTCCAAAATGTGACAAAAAAGTCATAGGTTAGTATGTCGTCCAAAATTTGACAAAAAAGTCATAGGTTAGTATGTCGTCCAAAATTTGAAGAAAAAGTCATAGGTTAGTATGTCGTCCAAAATGTGACAAAACAGTCATAAGATAGTAGGTCGTCCAAAATGTGAAGAAAAAGTCATAGGTTAGTATGTCGTCCCAAAATTTGACAAAAAAGTCATAGGTTAGTATGTCGTCCAAAATTTGAAGAAAAAGTCATAGTTAGTATGTCGTCCAAAATTTGACACAAATGTCATAGGTTAGTATGTTGTCCAAAATGTGAAGAAAAAGTGATAGGTTAGTATGTCGCCCAAAATTTGACAAAAAAGTCATAGGTTAGTATGTCGTCCAAAATTTGACAAAAAAGTCATAGGTTAGTATGTCGTCCCAAAATTTGACAAAAAAGTCATAGTATAGTATGTCGTCCAAAATGTGACAAAAAAGTCATAGGTTAGTATGTCGTCCAAAATGTGACAAAAAAGTCATAGGTTAGTATGTCGTCCAAAATGTGACAAAAAAGTCATAGGTTAGTATGTCGTCCAAAATGTGACAAAAAAGTCATAGGTTAGTATGTCGTCCAAAATTTGACAAAAAAGTCATAGGTTAGTATGTCGTCCAAAATTTGACAAAAAAGTCATAGGTTAGTATGTCGTCCAAAATTTGAAGAAAAAGTCATAGGTTAGTATGTCGTCCAAAATGTGACAAAAAAGTCATAGGTTAGTATGTCGTCCAAAATGTGAAGAAAAAGTCATAGGTTAGTATGTCGTCCCAAAATTTGACAAAAAAGTCATAGGTTAGTATGTCGTCCAAAATGTGAAGAAAAAGTCATAGGTTAGTATGTCGTCCAAAATTTGAAGAAAAAGTCATAGGTTAGTATGTCGTCCAAAATGTGACAAAAAAGTCATAGGTTAGTATGTCGTCCAAAATGTGACAAAAAAGTCATAGGTTAGTATGTCGTCCAAAATTTGACAAAAAAGTCATAGGTTAGTATGTCGTCCAAAATTTGACAAAAAAGTCATAGGTTAGTATGTCGTCCAAAATGTGAAGAAAAAGTCATAGGTTAGTATGTCGTCCAAAATGTGACAAAAAAAGTCATAGGATAGTAGGTCGTCCAAAATGTGAAGAAAAAGTCATAGGTTAGTATGTCGTCCCAAAATTTGACAAAAAAGTCATAGGTTAGTATGTCGTCCAAAATTTGAAGAAAAAGTCATAGGTTAGTATGTCGTCCAAAATTTGACAAAAAAGTCATAGTTAGTATGTCGTCCAAAATTTGACACAAATGTCATAGGTTAGTATGTTGTCCAAAATGTGAAGAAAAAGTCATAGGTTAGTATGTCGCCCAAAATTTGACAAAAAAGTCATAGGTTAGTATGTCGTCCAAAATTTGAAGAAAAAGTCATAGGTTAGTATGTCGTCCAAAATTTGAAGAAAAAGTCATAGGTTAGTATGTCGTCCAAAATGTGACAAAAAAGTCATAGGTTAGTTTGTCGTCCAAAATTTGACAAAAAAGTCATAGGTTAGTATGTCGTCCAAAATTTGAAGAAAAAGTCATAGGTTAGTTTGTCGTCCAAAATGTGACAAAAAAGTCATAGGTTAGTATGTCGTCCAAAATGTGACAAAAAAGTCATAGGTTAGTATGTCGTCCAAAATTTGAAGAAAAAGTCATAGGTTAGTATGTCGTCCAAAATGTGACAAAAAAGTCATAGGTTAGTATGTCGTCCAAAATTTGACAAAAAAGTCATAGGTTAGTATGTCGTCCAAAATTTGACAAAAAAGTCATAGTTAGTATGTCATCCAAAATTTGACAGAGAAGTCATAGGTTAGTATGTCGACAGCTTGACAACAATTGGCCAAGTGGCTGAATGGGTAAGGCACTCGTCTCGTAAACCAAGGTTTGTGGGTTCAAGTCCCATCTGTGGTGTAGTTCCTTCAAATGTGACACAACGTCTTAGTTTAATATGTTCCCTGAAATATGATCAGAGGGTTAGGGTTTTTCGTCCAAAATTTGACACAAAAGTCATAGGTTAGTATGTAAGTCATAGGTTAGTATGTCGTCCAAAATGTGACAAAAAAGTCATAGGTTAGTATGTCGTCCAAAATTTGACAAAAAAGTCATAGGTTAGTATGTCGTCCAAAATTTGAAGAAAAAGTCATAGGTTAGTATGTCGTCCAAAATGTGACAAAACAGTCATAAGATAGTAGGTCGTCCAAAATGTGAAGAAAAAGTCATAGGTTAGTATGTCGTCCCAAAATTTGACAAAAAAGTCATAGGTTAGTATTTCGTCCAAAATTTGAAGAAAAAGTCATAGTTAGTATGTCGTCCAAAATTTGACACAAATGTCATAGGTTAGTATGTTGTCCAAAATGTGAAGAAAAAGTGATAGGTTAGTATGTCGCCCCAAAATTTGACAAAAAAGTCATAGGTTAGTATGTCGTCCAAAATTTGACAAAAAAGTCATAGGTTAGTATGTCGTCCAAAATTTGAAGAAAAAGTCATAGGTTAGTATGTCGTCCAAAATGTGACAAAAAAGTCATAGGTTAGTATGTCGTCCAAAATGTGACAAAAAAGTCATAGGTTAGTATGTCGTCCAAAATGTGACAAAAAAGTCATAGGTTAGTATGTCGTCCAAAATGTGACAAAAAAGTCATAGGTTAGTATGTCGTCCAAAATTTGACAAAAAAGTCATAGGTTAGTTTGTCGTCCTAAATTTGACAAAAAAGTCATAGGTTAGTATGTCGTCCAAAATTTGAAGAAAAAGTCATAGGTTAGTATGTCGTCCAAAATGTGACAAAAAAGTCATAGGTTAGTATGTCGTCCAAAATGTGAAGAAAAAGTCATAGGTTAGTATGTCGTCCAAAATTTGACAAAAAAGTCATAGGTTAGTATGTCGTCCAAAATTTGAAGAAAAAGTCATAGGTTAGTATGTCGTCCAAAATTTGACACAAAAGTCATAGGTTAGTATGTCGTCCAAAATTTGACACAAAAGTCATAGGTTAGTATGTCGTCCAAAATGTGACAAAAAAGTCATAGTATAGTATGTCGTCCAAAATTTGACACAAATGTCATAGGTTAGTATGTCATCCAAAATGTGAAGAAAAAGTCATAGGTTAGTATGTCGTCCAAAATATGACAAAAAAGTCATAGGTTAGTATGTCGTCCAAAATTTGAAGAAAAAGTCATAGGTTAGTATGTCGTCCAAAATTTGACAAAAAAGTCATAGGTTAGTATGTCGTCCAAAATGTGAAGAAAAAGTCATAGGTTAGTATGTCGTCCCAAAATTTGACAAAAAAGTCATAGTATAGTATGTCGTCCAAAATTTGACAAAAAAGTCATAGTTAGTATGTCATCCAAAATTTGACAGAGAAGTCATAGGTTAGTATGTCGACAGCTTGACAACAATCGGCCAAGTGGCTGAATGGGTAAGGCACTCGTCTCGTAAACCAAGGTTTGTGGGTTCAAGTCCCATCTGTGGTGTAGTTCCTTCAAATGTGACACAACGTCTTAGTTTAATATGTTCCCTGAAATATGATCAGAGGGTTAGGGTTTTTCGTCCAAAATTTGACACAAAAGTCATAGGTTAGTATGTAAGTCATAGGTTAGTATGTCGTCCAAAATGTGACAAAAAAGTCATAGGTTAGTATGTCGTCCAAAATTTGACAAAAAAGTCATAGGTTAGTATGTCGTCCAAAATTTGAAGAAAAAGTCATAGGTTAGTATGTCGTCCAAAATGTGACAAAACAGTCATAAGATAGTAGGTCGTCCAAAATGTGAAGAAAAAGTCATAGGTTAGTATGTCGTCCCAAAATTTGACAAAAAAGTCATAGGTTAGTATGTCGTCCAAAATTTGAAGAAAAAGTCATAGTTAGTATGTCGTCCAAAATTTGACACAAATGTCATAGGTTAGTATGTTGTCCAAAATGTGAAGAAAAAGTGATAGGTTAGTATGTCGCCCCAAAATTTGACAAAAAAGTCATAGGTTAGTATGTCGTCCAAAATTTGACAAAAAAGTCATAGGTTAGTATGTCGTCCAAAATTTGAAGAAAAAGTCATAGGTTAGTATGTCGTCCAAAATGTGACAAAAAAGTCATAGGTTAGTATGTCGTCCAAAATGTGACAAAAAAGTCATAGGTTAGTATGTCGTCCAAAATGTGACAAAAAAGTCATAGGTTAGTATGTCGTCCAAAATGTGACAAAAAAGTCATAGGTTAGTATGTCGTCCAAAATTTGACAAAAAAGTCATAGGTAAGTTTGTCGTCCTAAATTTGACAAAAAAGTCATAGGTTAGTATGTCGTCCAAAATTTGAAGAAAAAGTCATAGGTTAGTATGTCGTCCAAAATGTGACAAAAAAGTCATAGGTTAGTATGTCGTCCAAAATGTGAAGAAAAAGTCATAGGTTAGTATGTCGTCCCAAAATTTGACAAAAAAGTCATAGGTTAGTATGTCGTCCAAAATGTGAAGAAAAAGTCATAGGTTAGTATGTCGTCCAAAATTTGACAAAAAAGTCATAGGTTAGTATGTCGTCCAAAATTTGAAGAAAAAGTCATAGGTTAGTATGTCGTCCAAAATTTGACAAAAAAGTCATAGGTTAGTATGTCGTCCAAAATTTGACAAAAAAGTCATAGGTTAGTATGTCGTCCAAAATTTGACACAAAAGTCATAGGTTAGTATGTCGTCCAAAATGTGACAAAAAAGTCATAGTATAGTATGTCGTCCAAAATTTGACACAAATGTCATAGGTTAGTATGTCGTCCAAAATGTGAAGAAAAAGTCATAGGTTAGTATGTCGTCCAAAATGTGAAGAAAAAGTCATAGGTTAGTATGTCGTCCAAAATTTTACAAAAAAGTCATAGGTTAGTATGTCGTCCAAAATTTGACACAAAAGTCATAGGTTAGTATGTCGTCCAAAATGTGACAAAAAAGTCATAGTATAGTATGTCGTCCAAAATTTGACACAAATGTCATAGGTTAGTATGTCGTCCAAAATGTGAAGAAAAAGTCATAGGTTAGTATGTCGTCCAAAATGTGAAGAAAAAGTCATAGGTTAGTATGTCGTCCAAAATTTTACAAAAAGTCATAGGTTAGTATGTCGTCCAAAATGTGAAGAAAAAGTCATAGGTTAGTATGTCGTCCAAAATGTGACAAAAAAGTCATAGGTTAGTATGTCGTCCAAAATTTGACAAAAAAGTCATAGGTTAGTATGTCGTCCAAAATTTGAAGAAAAAGTCATAGGTTAGTATGTCGTCCAAAATTTGACAAAAAAGTCATAGGTTAGTATGTCGTCCAAAATGTGAAGAAAAAGTCATAGGTTAGTATGTCGTCCAAAATTTGACACAAAAATTTGACACAAAAGTCATAGGATAGTAGGTCGTCCAAAATGTGACAAAAAAGTCATAGGTTAGTATGTCGTCCAAAATTTGAAAAAAAAGTCATAGGTTAGTATGTCGTCCAAAATGTGACACAAAAGTCATAGGTTAGTAAGTCGTCCAAAATGTGACAAAAAAGTCATAGGTTAGTATGTCGTCCAAAATTTGACAAAAAAGTCATAGGTTAGTATGTCGTCCAAAATTTGAAAAAAAAGTCATAGGTTAGTATGTCGTCCATAATGTGACAAAAAAATCATAGGTTAGTATGTCGTCCAAAATGTGACAAAAAAGTCATAGGTTAGTATGTCGTCCAAAATGTGACAAAAAAGTCATAGGTTAGTATGTCGTCCAAAATTTGAAGAAAAAGTCATAGGTTAGTATGTCGTCCAAAATGTGACAAAAAAGTCATAGGTTAGTATGTCGTCCAAAATGTGACAAAAAAGTCATAGGTTAGTATGTCGTCCAAAATGTGACAAAAAAGTCATAGGTTAGTATGTCGTCCAAAATTTGAAGAAAAAGTCATAGGTTAGTATGTCGTCCAAAATGTGACAAAAAAGTCATAGGTTAGTATGTCGTCCAAAATGTGAAGAAAAAGTCATAGGTTAGTATGTCGTCCCAAAATGTGACAAAAAAGTCATAGGTTAGTATGTCGTCCAAAATTTGACAAAAAAGTCATAGGTTAGTATGTCGTCCAAAATTTGACAAAAAAGTCATAGGTTAGTATGTCGTCCAAAATTTGAAGAAAAAGTCATAGGTTAGTATGTCGTCCAAAATGTGACAAAAAAGTCATAGTATAGTATGTCGTCCAAAATTTGACACAAATGTCATAGGTTAGTATGTCATCCAAAATGTGAAGAAAAAGTCATAGGTTAGTATGTCGTCCAAAATGTGAAGAAAAAGTCATAGGTTAGTAGGTCGTCCAAAATTTTACAAAAAGTCATAGGTTAGTATGTCGTCCAAAATTTGACACAAAAGTCATAGGTTAGTATGTGGTCCAAAATGTGACAAAAAAGTCATAGTATAGTATGTCGTCCAGAATTTGAAAAAAAAGTCATAGGTTAGTATGTCGTCCAAAATGTGACAAAAAAGTCATAGGTTAGTATGTCGTCCAAAATTTGACAAAAAAGTCATAGGTTAGTATGTCGTCCAAAATTTGAAGAAAAAGTCATAGGTTAGTATGTCGTCCAAAATTTGACAAAAAAGTCATAGGTTAGTATGTCGTCCAAAATGTGAAGAAAAAGTCATAGGTTAGTATGTCGTCCCAAAATTTGACAAAAAAGTCATAGTATAGTATGTCGTCCAAAATTTGACAAAAAAGTCATAGTTAGTATGTCATCCAAAATTTGACAGAGAAGTCATAGGTTAGTATGTCGACAGCTTGACAACAATTGGCCAAGTGGCTGAATGGGTAAGGCACTCGTCTCGTAAACCAAGGTTTGTGGGTTCAAGTCCCATCTGTGGTGTAGTTCCTTCAAATGTGACACAACGTCTTAGTTTAATATGTTCCCTGAAATATGATCAGAGGGTTAGGGTTTTTCGTCCAAAATTTGACACAAAAGTCATAGGTTAGTATGTAAGTCATAGGTTAGTATGTCGTCCAAAATGTGACAAAAAAGTCATAGGTTAGTATGTCGTCCAAAATTTGACAAAAAAGTCATAGGTTAGTATGTCGTCCAAAATTTGAAGAAAAAGTCATAGGTTAGTATGTCGTCCAAAATGTGACAAAACAGTCATAAGATAGTAGGTCGTCCAAAATGTGAAGAAAAAGTCATAGGTTAGTATGTCGTCCCAAAATTTGACAAAAAAGTCATAGGTTAGTATGTCGTCCAAAATTTGAAGAAAAAGTCATAGTTAGTATGTCGTCCAAAATTTGACACAAATGTCATAGGTTAGTATGTTGTCCAAAATGTGAAGAAAAAGTGATAGGTTAGTATGTCGCCCAAAATTTGACAAAAAAGTCATAGGTTAGTATGTCGTCCAAAATTTGACAAAAAAGTCATAGGTTAGTATGTCGTCCCAAAATTTGACAAAAAAGTCATAGTATAGTATGTCGTCCAAAATGTGACAAAAAAGTCATAGGTTAGTATGTCGTCCAAAATGTGACAAAAAAGTCATAGGTTAGTATGTCGTCCAAAATGTGACAAAAAAGTCATAGGTTAGTATGTCGTCCAAAATGTGACAAAAAAGTCATAGGTTAGTATGTCGTCCAAAATTTGACAAAAAAGTCATAGGTTAGTATGTCGTCCAAAATTTGACAAAAAAGTCATAGGTTAGTATGTCGTCCAAAATTTGAAGAAAAAGTCATAGGTTAGTATGTCGTCCAAAATGTGACAAAAAAGTCATAGGTTAGTATGTCGTCCCAAAATGTGAAGAAAAAGTCATAGGTTAGTATGTCGTCCCAAAATTTGACAAAAAAGTCATAGGTTAGTATGTCGTCCAAAATGTGAAGAAAAAGTCATAGGTTAGTATGTCGTCCAAAATTTGAAGAAAAAGTCATAGGTTAGTATGTCGTCCAAAATTTGACAAAAAAGTCATAGGTTAGTATGTTGTCCAAAATGTGAAGAAAAAGTCATAGGTTAGTATGTCGTCCCAAAATTTGACAAAAAAGTCATAGTATGTCATCCAAAATTTGACAGAGAAGTCATACGTTAGTATGTCGACAGCTTGACAACAATTGGCCAAGTGGCTGAATGGGTAAGGCACTCGTCTCGCAAACCAAGGTTTGTGGGTTCAAGTCCCACCTGTGGTGTAGTTCCTTCAAATGTGACACAACGTCTTAGTTTAATATGTTCCCTGAAATATGATCAGAGGGTTAGGGTTTTTCGTCCAAAATTTGACACAAAAGTCATAGGTTAGTATGTAAGTCATAGGTTAGTATGTCGTCCAAAATGTGACAAAAAAGTCATAGGTTAGTATGTCGTCCAAAATTTGACAAAAAAGTCATAGGTTAGTATGTCGTCCAAAATTTGACAAAAAAGTCATAGGTTAGTATGTCGTCCAAAATGTGAAGAAAAAGTCATAGGTTAGTATGTCGTCCAAAATGTGACAAAAAAAGTCATAGGATAGTAGGTCGTCCAAAATGTGAAGAAAAAGTCATAGGTTAGTATGTCGTCCCAAAATTTGACAAAAAAGTCATAGGTTAGTATGTCGTCCAAAATTTGAAGAAAAAGTCATAGGTTAGTATGTCGTCCAAAATTTGACAAAAAAGTCATAGTTAGTATGTCGTCCAAAATTTGACACAAATGTCATATGTTAGTATGTTGTCCAAAATGTGAAGAAAAAGTCATAGGTTAGTATGTCGCCCAAAATTTGACAAAAAAGTCATAGGTTAGTATGTCGTCCAAAATTTGAAGAAAAAGTCATAGGTTAGTATGTCGTCCAAAATTTGAAGAAAAAGTCATAGGTTAGTATGTCGTCCAAAATGTGACAAAAAAGTCATAGGTTAGTTTGTCGTCCAAAATTTGACAAAAAAGTCATAGGTTAGTATGTCGTCCAAAATTTGAAGAAAAAGTCATAGGTTAGTTTGTCGTCCAAAATGTGACAAAAAAGTCATAGGTTAGTATGTCGTCCAAAATGTGACAAAAAAGTCATAGGTTAGTATGTCGTCCAAAATTTGAAGAAAAAGTCATAGGTTAGTATGTCGTCCAAAATGTGACAAAAAAGTCATAGGTTAGTATGTCGTCCAAAATTTGACAAAAAAGTCATAGGTTAGTATGTCGTCCAAAATTTGACAAAAAAGTCATAGGTTAGTATGTCGTCCAAAATTTGAAGAAAAAGTCATAGGTTAGTATGTCGTCCAAAATGTGACACAAAAGTCATAGGTTAGTATGTCGTCCCAAAATTTGACAAAAAAGTCATAGGTTAGTATGTCATCCAAAACGTGACAAAAAAGTCATAGTATAGTATGTCGTCCAAAATTTGACAAAAAAGTCATAGTTAGTATGTCATCCAAAATTTGACAGAGAAGTCATAGTTAGTATGTCGACAGCTTGACAACAATTGGCCAAGTGGCTAATGGGTAAGGCACTCGTCTCGTAAACCAAGGTTTGTGGGTTCAAGTCCCACCTGTGGTGTAGTTCCTTCAAATGTGACACAACGTCTTAGTTTAATATGTTCCCTGAAATATGATGAGAGGGTTAGGGTTTTTCGTCCAAAATTTGACACAAAAGTCATAGGTTAGTATGTAAGTCATAGGTTAGTATGTCGTCCAAAATGTGACAAAAAAGTCATAGGTTAGTATGTCGTCCAAAATTTGACAAAAAAGTCATAGGTTAGTATGTCGTCCAAAATTTGAAGAAAAAGTCATAGGTTAGTATGTCGTCCAAAATTTGACAAAAAAGTCATAGGTTAGTATGTCGTCCAAAATTTGACACAAATGTCATAGGTTAGTATGTTGTCCAAAATGTGAAGAAAAAGTCATAGGTTAGTATGTCGTCCAAAATGTGACAAAAAAGTCATAGGTTAGTATGTCGTCCAAAATGTGACAAAAAAGTCATAGGTTAGTATGTCGTCCAAAATTTGAAGAAAAAGTCATAGGTTAGTATGTCGTCCAAAATGTGACAAAAAAGTCATAGGTTAGTATGTCGTCCAAAATTTGACAAAAAAGTCATAGGTTAGTATGTCGTCCAAAATTTGACAAAAAAGTCATAGGTTAGTATGTCGTCCAAAATGTGAAGAAAAAGTCATAGGTTAGTATGTCGTCCCAAAATTTGACAAAAAAGTCATAGGTTAGTATGTCATCCAAAACGTGACAAAAAAAGTCATAGTATAGTATGTCGTCCAAAATTTGACAAAAAAGTCATAGTATGTCATCCAAAATTTGACAGAGAAGTCATAGGTTAGTATGTCGACAGCTTGACAACAATTGGCCAAGTGGCTGAATGGGTAAGGCACTCGTCTCGCAAACCAAGGTTTGTGGGTTCAAGTCCCACCTGTGGTGTAGTTCCTTCAAATGTGACACAACGTCTTAGTTTAATATGTTCCCTGAAATATGATGAGAGGGTTAGGGTATTTCGTCCAAAATTTGACACAAAAGTCATAGGTTCGTATGTAAGTCATAGGTTAGTATGTCGTCCAAAATGTGACAAAAAAGTCATAGGTTAGTATGTCGTCCAAAATTTGACAAAAAAGTCATAGGTTAGTATGTCGTCCAAAATGTGAAGAAAAGGTCATAGGTTAGTATGTCGTCCAAAATGTGACAAAAAAAGTCATAGGATAGTAGGTCGTCCAAAATGTGAAGAAAAAGTCATAGGTTAGTATGTCGTCCCAAAATTTGACAAAAAAGTCATAGGTTAGTATGTCGTCCAAAATTTGAAGAAAAAGTCATAGGTTAGTATGTCGTCCAAAATTTGACAAAAAAGTCATAGTTAGTATGTCGTCCAAAATTTGACACAAATGTCATAGGTTAGTATGTTGTCCAAAATGTGAAGAAAAAGTCATAGGTTAGTATGTCGCCCAAAATTTGACAAAAAAGTCATAGGTTAGTATGTCGTCCAAAATTTGAAGAAAAAGTCATAGGTTAGTATGTCGTCCAAAATTTGACAAAAAAGTCATAGTTAGTATGTCGTCCAAAATTTGACACAAATGTCATAGGTTAGTATGTCGTCCAAAATTTGAAGAAAAAGTCATAGGTTAGTATGTCGTCCAAAATGTGACAAAAAAGTCATAGGTTAGTATGTCGTCCAAAATGTGACAAAAAAGTCATAGGTTAGTATGTCGTCCAAAATTTGAAGAAAAAGTCATAGGTTAGTATGTCGTCCAAAATGTGACAAAAAAGTCATAGGTTAGTATGTCGTCCAAAATTTGAAGAAAAAGTCATAGGTTAGTATGTCGTCCAAAATTTGACAAAAAAGTCATAGGTTAGTATGTCGTCCAAAATTTGAAGAAAAAGTCATAGGTTAGTATGTCGTCCAAAATGTGACAAAAAAGTCATAGGTTAGTATGTCGTCCAAAATGTGAAGAAAAAGTCATAGGTTAGTATGTCGTCCCAAAATTTGACAAAAAAGTCATAGGTTAGTATGTCGTCCAAAATTTGAAGAAAAAGTCATAGGTTAGTATGTCGTCCAAAATTTGACAAAAAAGTCATAGTTAGTATGTCGTCCAAAATTTTACACAAATGTCATAGGTTAGTATGTTGTCCTAAATGTGAAGAAAAAGTCATAGGTTAGTATGTCGCCCAAAATTTGACAAAAAGTCATAGGTTAGTATGTCGTCCAAAATTTGACAAAAAAGTCATAGGTTAGTATGTCGTCCAAAATTTGAAGAAAAAGTCATAGGTTAGTATGTCGTCCAAAATGTGACAAAAAAGTCATAGGTTAGTATGTCGTCCAAAATTTGAAAAAAAAGTCATAGGTTAGTATGTCGTCCAAAATGTGACACAAAAGTCATAGGTTAGTAAGTCGTCCAAAATGTGACAAAAAAGTCATAGGTTAGTATGTCGTCCAAAATTTGACAAAAAAGTCATAGGTTAGTATGTCGTCCAAAATTTGAAGAAAAAGTCATAGGTTAGTATGTCGTCCAAAATGTGACAAAAAAAGTCATAGGATAGTAGGTCGTCCAAAATGTGAAGAAAAAGTCATAGGTTAGTATGTCGTCCCAAAATTTGACAAAAAAGTCATAGGTTAGTATGTCGTCCAAAATTTGAAGAAAAAGTCATAGGTTAGTATGTCGTCCAAAATTTGACAAAAAAGTCATAGGTTAGTATGTCGTCCAAAATTTGACAAAAAAGTCATAGGTTAGTATGTCGTCCAAAATTTGAAGAAAAAGTCATAGGTTAGTATGTCGTCCAAAATGTGACAAAAAAGTCATAGGTTAGTATGTCGTCCAAAATGTGAAGAAAAAGTCATAGGTTAGTATGTCGTCCCAAAATTTGACAAAAAAGTCATAGGTTAGTATGTCATCCAAAATGTGACAAAAAAGTCATAGTATAGTATGTCGTCCAAAATGTGACACAAAAGTCATAGGATAGTAGGTCATCCAAAATGTGACAAAAAAGTCATAGGTTAGTATGTCGTCCAAAATTTGAAAAAAAGTCATAGGTTAGTATGTCGTCCAAAATGTGACACAAAAGTCATAGGTTAGTAAGTCGTCCAAAATGTGACAAAAAAGTCATAGGTTAGTATGTCGTCCAAAATTTGACAAAAAAGTCATAGGTTAGTATGTCTTCCAAAATTTGAAGAAAAAGTCATAGGTTAGTATGTCGTCCAAAATGTGACAAAAAAGTCATAGGTTAGTATGTCGTCCAAAATGTGACAAAAAAGTCATAGGTTAGTATGTCGTCCAAAATGTGACAAAAAAGTCATAGGTTAGTATGTCGTCCAAAATTTGACAAAAAAGTCATAGGTTAGTATGTCGTCCAAAATGTGAAGAAAAAGTCATAGGTTAGTATGTCGTCCAAAATGTGACAAAAAAGTCATAGGTTAGTATGTCGTCCAAAATGTGAAGAAAAAGTCATAGGTTAGTATGTCGTCCCAAAATTTGACAAAAAAGTCATAGGTTAGTATGTCGTCCAAAATGTGACCAAAAAGTCATAGGTTAGTATGTCGTCCAAAATTTGACAAAAAAGTCATAGGTTAGTATGTCGTCCAAAATTTGAAGAAAAAGTCATAGGTAAGTATGTCGTCCAAAATTTGACAAAAAAGTCATAGGTTAGTATGTCGTCCAAAATGTGAAGAAAAAGTCATAGGTTAGTATGTCGCCCAAAATTTGACAAAAAGTCATAGGTTAGTATGTCGTCCAAAATTTGACACAAAAGTCATAGTATAGTATGTCGTCCAGAATTTGAAAAAAAAAGTCATAGGTTGGTATGTCGTCCAAAATGTGAAGAAAAAGTCATAGGTTAGTATGTCGTCCAAAATGTGACAAAAAAGTCATAGGTTAGTATGTCGTCCAAAATTTGACAAAAAAGTCATAGGTTAGTATGTCGTCCAAAATGTGAAGAAAAAGTCATAGGTTAGTATGTCGTCCCAAAATATGACACAAAAGTCATAGGTTAGTATGTCCTCCAAAATGTGACAAAAAAGTCATAGTATAGTATGTCGTCCAAAATTTGAAAAAAAAGTCATAGGTTAGTATGTCGTCCAAAATGTGACAAAAAAGTCATAGTATAGTATGTCGTCCAGAATTTGAAAAAAAAGTCATAGGTTAGTATGTCGTCCAAAATGTGACAAAAAAGTCATAGGTTAGTATGTCGTCCAAAATTTGACTAAAAAGTCATAGGTTAGTATGTCGTCCAAAATGTGAAGAAAAAGTCATAGGTTAGTATGTCGTCCAAAATGTGAAGAAAAAGTCATAGGTTAGTAAGTCGTCCAAAATTTGACACAAATGTCATAGGTAAGTATGTCGTCCAAAATGTGAAGAAAAAGTCATAGGTTAGTATGTCGCCCAAAATTTGACAAAAAGTCATAAGTTAGTATGTCGTTCCAAAATTTGACAAAAAAGTCATAGGTTAGTATGTCATCCAAAATGTGACAAAAAAGTCATAGTATAGTATGTTGTCCAAAATTTGACAGAGAAGTAATAGTATAGTATGTCAGGCACGATCAAAATTTCGCCGCAGAATTTTCTAGTTCTCTATTTTATGCATAAAGACAAAAATGCACTTTTAACTTACTTTTGTTTTCTTCAGTTAGACAGATATTGTGATGTATCGCTATGTGTTTGTCTTGATTATCACAGAATCGTTGTATTGTGATATAATACATGGACCATGTATTGTATCATGAGGAACACTATGACTTGTTTGTATTATGTTTTACAACATTGTATAAGAACTTTAACTGAAAGTGAGATGGTTAATAACCATTAAAATACATGTTTACATGTTTGTTTTTCCCTACAGGATAAAAAACTGATTAAGACTCTTTTTGATGTGCTGGCTCACCCAAACAACTACTTTAAGTACACCACTCGGGAGTCCAATGAGATGCTTCCCCGCTCCTTCATACGTCTCATAAGCAGCAAAGTCTCCGCTTTTCTGCGACCATACAAGTAAAACGGTCATGCAGCAGTGATGCAACAGATTGTGACCCCTGTCGTCCCTCTCTGCCTTACAGGCCACATCCCGCAACTCTCACAGGACTTAAAAGAAAAAAAATCACATACTACCATGTTTACACTCTCTTATTTTCATAGGCTTTGACAATAAACACTTTGCAGACCTAAAAAATACTAAACAATAATTGTGTTTTAGGTTTTGTCTTCTTTTTTTTGTCAGTTTCCATTTAGCACTCAGTCCATTCAGTCCCAGCTCTAACATTTAGTGGGGATGATGTAGAGTATGCGAGTGGGTTTGGTTTCTATTGTGTTGTGAAACAAAACCACACACACACATAAAATAATAATATAAACATCTCCTTCAGACAGGAGTGATGTTCTGTGTGTGTGGTTTGAGCTTGATAGAGCTTGTTATTGTATTGTTTAAATGAGTGGTCTGAGTTTCAGCTTCAACTCCTACCACCAAGTATGACTGTCAGTGTTGTCTAAGTGTTGTGTAACCCATCTACGGCGTCTGCGTGCCGTCCACGATGAGGAGCCGTTGTTGAATTCATTCACGCTGCAGCTGCGTTCCAGGTCATTTAAAGCCTTACTATATTTGAGCTCTTAGAGCAATTCCCCAGAGTTTTACTGTTAAAACAGTTAATCTTTGTTTTGTTCCGTCTGTCTCGACTGTACCCATGTTCTCCAACCTTGAAATAATCATGTCTGTTGCTGTTTTGCAAGCCGAATTCAGAAAAAAAGAAGAGGTGGTTTATCATTCCAGGAACACAGTGAACCTTTGGGAGATTAATAAGAAAAAAAAGAAAAAAAACACAATTGTGAGAGCCACAGAAATGAGATAATGTGATGTATAGTGAAACATGTCTCAGCGAGGGAGAGAGAGAGAGAGAGAGAGAGAGAGAAAGAGGGAGAGAGAGAAATGTCTTTGAGGGACATTATGTTTGCTGCTTCTTTTAAGAAAAAAGGTCACTTTAATTCTTCAATCTCATATTGTCTTTCTGATGTACTCTACACACTTATGGTCTACAGGTTTAATACAAAGAAAAACTGAAATATTTCACTTCTTATACACAGTAAGTTGATAATCTCACAATGCCTGTCAGTGGACTACCAGTTTTATTGTGTTTTTATTTCAATCTTGTAAATAATGAAAAGAAATAAGACGAGGGTTGAATTCTTTTAATCCTAATTTGTTTACGCAGACCCCCCCCCCACCCCCCAAAAAAGAAAAAATTGCATTCTGCACCCTCAAAACCAGACACCCAGTGCCCTCCACCAAAACCCCCGTCACATTTTTATTCTGTCCCAGTGAAAACAGCTCTTCCAAAGACTGCCTCAAAAAAAAGGGCACGTCAAGTTGTTTTGTGCACTAGATTTAGAACCCATCATTTCCACCTGTTTAGTACAAAGTGCAATGAATGATGAACACACCATCGTTTTGGTTACACCCTTTTGTGACCCACAAAAAGGTTGTGAAATGTGTTTGAAGTGGGCTGCAGTCTTGTCGAGACTTGTATTAAATATGTGTCACTATGGGCTAAAGGTGTTTAGGACTCAACACTCTTATCTTGTGAAATACAAAAGAAAAAAGAAAAGAAACTTGGTTAAAATGTGATTAAAAGAAATGGCATTTGGTGTGTTTAAAAAAAATAATCTATATCTATATATATGTTGTGATTTCAAAACAGTGACCAAAACAGGGTGAAATATTTATGTTTAGTGAACTCCTACACTTTGCTTCACGTTAGGATCTGCCGAGTAGTTAAAGGTACAGTAAAATTAAGCAACATTTATTGGTAAAGTTGCATGTTGCAGCTGAATATCCCTCACCTTACCCTTCCCTTCCAAGTGTATTGGAGATCCTATGTAGCCTTTGCTTAGTACATCAACCCAAAAGAGCTCATTCTGGGGTAAAACAAGTCATACAATCAGGTGATTGTTCACTTGTAATAACTAATTTATCTTTACGTTCTGCCAAATTAAACTAATGTCACCAAAATTTTACACACTGGACCTTTTAAAGAATAGAATCTGACATTTTAGAGAACATGTGTTTGCTTTCTTTGTTTGCCAGACTTTGGTTGACCATACTCATGTCTGCTAAGCTTATCTTAGCTGATCTCAGCTTAGCTTAGCATGAAGTTTAGAAACACAAAGTGGGGCTGTACCATCCACAATGAAAACAATTTCTGAGTATAAAACAGTATGTGTGATTTATGGGAGGAATTGCTTACAAGCAAAATCCCTGAAATGTTTGAGCTATTCCTTTAATGTTATGTCATCAGTAAAGATGAATACATGGTTGGTCAGTGAGCAAGTGACAATGATAATCCCTCCTCTTAACTATGACGGAGTATTAGGGCCACGATACAGAAAAAAATGTTTTTGTTGCCATGACACTCAAAAACTCAAAATTTCGAAAATAGAGTTGAAATATTTGGCAGATTAGGACAGGTACTCGGTGTCCAGGTTTACAACTTGATTCACTTAAGAGAGAGGTTTCAAACCTCGCAGCCCCTCACTCAATTTAATGTGGGCCACCACAATATCAATTTATAATGATATAAATATAATATTGCAATAATGTTTTTTTTGTAATATATTCATCATAAAAACCTTTACATTGTAAACTATATATCAGTCCGTATCAACAGAGAGACTTTTATTTTGAAATGCTACAAAAACCACCACTTTTGAAAAAACTTTTTTTATCACGAAAAATATAATTTTTGTGAGAGCTCTGCTTTATGGTATTGACATTTTACCACTTCCAGTCAAGAAAAAAGTTTCAGCAGGTCAAAAACTCTCGACATGATATTCCAACTTTATACTCAAGATTTCTAGTTTAATCTCTTCATGGCAAAAATAATATATTTTCCTTCATGCATGGCCCCAATACTCCGTCGTTCTTAAACCACATATTCAACCCTCTAAAAGAAGTCAAACTGAGTCGATGCTTACTCTCCGATAACTTATGAATATTTCAGGGAGGATTTGTATGTAAATGTAAATGAAAATAAAAAAAACAAAAAAAATATGTGGGGATGATACAACTTGTATCCAAGTACCTGCAGCTTTAGGATGACACAAAGGGAATTTGACCACAATGTCAAAATTGAGGGCAGCTCTGGGTTGAGCCATGAAAACAAACAAACTTCCAGTCTTAACACATCATCAAAGTCTCTTTTAAATGATAACTTCTGTCACAGCTTGATCTCCTCAATACTTAGTATTCTAATGTGCTGTTCCCTTGGCCCACATGCCCTCATTCCTACCAACATCACCTTCCCTCCTGCAACCTGTAGGTTTTTTATTTTTATTTTTATTGTTGCCTTTTAACAAGAGTTTGCTATGATGTATCATAGAGTTGATAATGATATTTGCACTTGAATTGTTATTGCTCATGTAAAGAAATGTCTGGATTTTTGTATTGTCTTTTTAAATGAATGGAATTGGTGTACTTATGTTCGTGTAGCTTGTTTGTCCATGAAATGCTCACCCACTGTTTTAGTCTATAGAGATGATACACATACGGTAACATTATCAACTGTTAAAAAAAAAGAAAAGAGAAATGTACAGAGGTGAATGAAACAGGTTTGTACTTGTTACTGCCCAAAAACGCTTATTGAAATAAACATACTGTACTGCAGCTTCATTTCAAACTAATTTTAATGCCTGTATAATACGTTATATCAGCAAATTGTTATTGTTAGTCCATTATTAGAATGTGTATTTTGAAAAGAAGCATTAGATAAGGGATTAATTACTTCATCCTCCACATTTCATTTGGCATGGTAGCGCCTCCGGTAGCTGTCACGGGCTGAGGGGAAAAAGAAAGTTGAAATCATAATCTGGGTCGTGAAATTCATAAAGTAAAACTATATAAAAAGTGAGGTTTACTTACCCGTGCGTCTACATTCGGGGAGGCCAGGGGACCAGCGGCCATCATAGCCACACATAACTGTGCTGGAGCCAAACAGAGTGTAGCCTGGGTTACACTTAATCGATGTATTCTCCCTGTATTGGTACGCAATATTATTGTGAGCTCCTCTCCAGAAGCCATTGGACACATTTGGAGATGGACATGAAATTTCTGTAAGGGAAAGGAACAGAATTTTTATTTTGTTCATAACAACAAACAAAACAACAAAGAGTTGTGTTAAATGTATTGTGTAAAATGTATATTTTAACAGTATTTAGGACCTTTGCAATTTGGAGGAGGTGCGCTCCATGTCCCATTCTTGGTGCACCAGATCTCCTTTTGTCCAACAAGTGTTCCCACGGGACACCAATAGCGCACTACACTCCTGTATGTGTGAGGAGGCTCCTTAAGTTCTCGCAACTCTGCATTTGTCTCCTGTGAAGGCTCTGGACACGTCATAGCTGAGAGAGACAAAGAAAGAAAGTAACTTGAATGAAAACAAATGTTGCATTCACACAATGCTGATTAATCAGCTCCACGCGACTCTCTCGCTCTGTATTTCATTTTCTCAGTGGAATGGTGTTTAGACCTCATATTGTCACAGGAAGTGATTTGTTTTATGTCAAGACAGAGTTGAGATGCAACCGCAACACTGCTCTAGTAAAGCAGCAGACAGGTTTGGCGTATGTCTGAAAGAAGCTCTGAAAGAGGCTCAAAGAAGACATTTTCAGAAGTTCTCAAAAACACGGTCGTTCAGCAGGTTAATGACATGACAATGACAATGACACTTCTTGATCCCGCCCACCCCTGCACCGCCACTGTATACACACAAACACTCCCTCAGACAGGTCTGATGGTATCGTTTGACAGAGCTCATATTCAAAATACCCTTAGAACACAGAGCATTTAGGCTGCTTTTTTTTTTAAATTACTAACTAATTTAAACGTATACAGAGGCTATAAGAATGTGCAATACAGTGTCTTATATCCTCTTTTTTCAACACAACCTACAGGCACTCTGATGAAATGATTATTTTTTTCATTTTCACCAACTATATAAACACACCTGAGCAAAAAGTACAGTCGAATTTTTTGAAATTTGGAAAAACGTCACAGTTCAAAGTTCGCTTGGCTCATCTTTATGAACAAAAAGAAAAGAAAAGCTGTCTATTTTGTGACTTCTGCACAAGTATCACTACTCCTGTTTGGTTTTTTTAAAATGTGCGATACAAAATGAATCATAACTTTGACTCAACAACACATTTTGTGAAGCCTGAAGATGTGATTTATAAAAACACACGATTTATTTATTTACTGCACCTTCACAAACAGGAACACGTCCATCCCAGCCTCTACTAAGGCAGTTTCTGGTTCCCCTCCCTACCAGAACATACCTGATGACAAGACACATGCAAGGAACAGTTTTTTAGTGACAATAAACTAAAAATACTAAAGACAAATAAACAGAGAGAACAAAACAAAGCTGTCATTTTTCCCCACTGCCCTACCCCTCATCGCAGACGCCAGTAGCAGTGTCTCCAAACTCTACTCCTGTGTATGTGAACTGTCCATTGAGAATCTCTCCAGCATAGCCACACTGTTTTCCTTTTGAAGAAGACACAAGAAACTACAGCTTTACAAAATTCTACACAACACTTGAAGATATAATAAAGAGCACATGTCAGCAGTACAGTCTAAAAATTACCGACTGAATGGTTTTCATTAATTACACACGATTTCTACTTGATGCAGAATTTTACATATTTCACTACTAAGCAGCCATAGGTTTGCTCTTCTTCATCAAATAAAGGTATATATATTTTCATGCTTGATTGAACTCGAATACAGGAATGACCCTGTCTACATTTAGAGTTGTATTTGTAAGCAAAAACTCCAATAAAAATGTCTTTTCACTGTCTTAAACTGTTATCTGTGACAAATAAAACATTTACTGTGTGTAACCAGACCATATTTCTATCACAGGCACTCTCCAATTGTGTAGGGTATTTTTGACTTTGACACAGGTAAACTCTCAAGTGAGTGCTATACAAAACTAATACATAAAATACTGTATGGCCAAATTGCAACAGGATTGCACAAAAACAGTACTAGAGCAAGGGTCAACTAAAATAATAATATATTAAAGGGTCTGCCAACAGATGACTCCTCATCCTTTAACTCATATAAACGATCATATAAATGAGAAAACAACTCTTCCCTGCGGATGACAGCAATGTTATTAAGATAGAATGATGCAAACTTTAACTGTGAGGAAACATAGCAGTACTTACGTTCACATTTTAGACGCAATGGTGTCCATTTGCCATTATTACACGTGCGGTATCTGCTGCCGCCCGCTGAGACATATCCAACATCACACGCGAATTGGACTCTGTCACCAGAAGCAAAAGATGTCATGGTGATGTACTTGTCCGCGAGGTTGGAATTTGAGTTGCCGACGGCTGGTGGAACACCACATCCACCTGCTGGAGAGATTTCAGACAGAAACTTCATTTTACCATCTCCCGTCTGAACTTAGAGTTGTTGAAGTGTTTTTGAAAAACAACTTACTTTGTTTGTCAGAGGACGGTTCAGTTTTGTTAGGTGAAGGCAGACACTGAGGCAGTTGAGGCTGCCACTGGCCACTGGGTCCGCAAGTGACCTGCTGAGCTCCGTGCAGCTGGAAACCTGAAGTGCAGGTGAAGGTCACTTTGTCTCCAACTCGGTACAAAAGATCCTTTCCACCACTGCTGGCAGAGTTGGCCAAAACAGGGGCGGAGCAGGTTTTCTCTGCCGCTGAAAAGAAGAAAACATTAGGTTTATTTTCCTCCAGATTAATAGGGCAAAGGAATGCCAGCGTAGGAGGAGGAGGAATAGATTATTTAAGTATATCCTCAGAAAAGAAACAAGCAATAACACTGAAAATACTTTGGGTGGGGAACACAAACATGTTTATTTGATGGTCCAGTGTGTAACTTCTGTTGCCAACACTCTGTAAGGGTGATCAATTTAACCAGCAAAGTTATTTAGAATCTTAAAATGCAAATTAAAAAGGCAAACATATAGTTTGCATAGGACTATGACTTTGTATATGTCAGACTGCATTATGTTCACATTAAACACAAAGTAATGAAAACATAATAAAATAGGAAACGTTAGGTAGTTAAATAGTAGTAATGTGTTCTATGTGGTCAATTTGGTCAGTTTTATATGTCTCCTACTTTTAGAAGAAATGTGTCTGGGTTCTTATGGCTTATTAGATAGATATGACTCTGCAGTGAGTAACATTAAGTAGACATAGAACATTACGTTTAAATGAATTAAGAGATTAAAATAGAAGGGTGTATACGTCACATTGAGGAAGTGGTTAGTCACTGCTGAAGTCACAATACCAACCACTTTAAATCACGTCATGTCACGCCTCACAGAATTGCACCGTTGCTCACCTTCACACTTTGGAAATTCACCAGTCCACCCAGACTTCTTGCATATCATGAAGTTCACTCCTTTCAGAGTGAATCTGTCGACATGGAGAGATGCAGTTAAGTCCCTCACACACACGACCACACATATTACAAATCTGGTACAACTTACCCCTCATTACATGTTGCATAAACTTTCTCCCCAATGAACGAATTCCCTTCATAATGGAGCTGACCATTGTATAGATCGCCCGCGTAGCCACACGATTGCTCTGTAAGAAATATGAAATAGAGGCGAAAAATAGCCAATCACAAACTGGAATCAAGGGTGAAAAATATTAGACCCCAGACATTAGCTGTGGCAAAACATACATTTTTGTTTTTTAAAGGATTTCTTAATAATGTATCTATAATGCAATTGTTTCCACTCTTTTAAACTTAAACTACAGGAAAACATTCATATTTAGAGTCAGAATAAGCTGTGAATACACAATACAAGTGTGGTCAGATTTACAGTATAATCAACCATGATCACGATACTGTCATTATTATTATTAGTAGTAATAGTAGTTTATTTCCAAACTGCAAACAATATATAAAATATATAAATGAAATAACCAACAACAAAACAATTATGCTAATACTACAAAAGTGGATAATCAAAGACAAACACAACGATTTCTTGCACATATTCTCGATAAAGTATTAGCCGCTATTATTTATCTCCCTCTTCCTCTTACATTACTGTTCTTTTTCCTATATATTTTTGTCAAATTTGGAACATTGTGCTGGAATAAAATTCTAAGTAAATAAAAAAGAAAACTGCATAGACAATAATGAACATCTGGTGATAGTCAAAATCCCCCATATCTATATCTTGTAAAAAATATATATTTTTTGAATTGTTTTATGTTACCACAATCAGATATACAAAAACGCATAGTAGAGTAGTAGAGTAGAGTATTAGTCGTAATACTAAAGATTAGCAGTCTTTAGTTCTTCATCTTTATTTATAAAGCACTTTGAGCACATTTCTAAACCAAGTGTTTCATAATGAAAACAATAACCCCAGGAGAAGATTAAACAAATATAACATATAATCAATAGCAGCAGAGCAGCAACTATAACCTATAAAACTAAATATTATATATAAAGATTTACAGCAAATTGTCAATAAAATCAAGGAAAATCAGGGCAGTAGGTTGTCAACATGGCCGCTAGAGGGCGTGAGTCTAATCCTGACCTGACTGAACTGTTGGTAATTTGAAATCACATATTGCGAATGTAACAACATTTTACATTTAAAAGTGTAGTAACGGCGTCGCAGCGCACTTACTCACGCATTTCAGCGTCAGTTTGGTTTCGGCGCACTTACTTTCGCACTTGAGCGTCAGTTTGGTCCAACTTCCCTCCACACACTCCGCAGACCTGCTGCCTCGGGATGGAGCGAAGTCCTCAGCGCAGTTGTAGTAAACCTTCTCTCCGCTGCTGAACGTCTGTCTGCTGCCATACTTCTCATTCAGTTTGGTCTGAGGATATTTCGGCGGGGCTGAGCATTTCTTTGATACTTGAGCTTTTTTTTTTTTTTTAAAGGAAATCAACCACCATCAGTTTGAAATATATATATATATATATATGTATATGTATATGTATTCACACAAAATAATATACATTCATACATTTCTAGAAATTCTGCAGTTTACCTGTGGAGACCAGGGCAGCACACAGCACCAGAACAGTCCACCCGAGGATTATCATGTTTACTGTCACCGTCACTCAGCTGAATTAAGTCAGAGGCGGTTTACAAGTCACAAATGGCAACATGAGGATCACACAGTGATTTATACCGTAGAGGAGGAGGTGGCACCTCCTTCCTCTGTACCACACAATCCCAGACATGAAAACAAGACGAAACACTGATAACACAAACTGAGCAGAACAAAAAGAAATCAGAGATCCACCATGTTTGTTAAAAGAACAAAATAACAGCTGAGAAACACATTTTTCCCACAGACTATAAGACTGCGGAGTCATCAATGTCTTGTGGCCCCACTTAATATGAAGTTATGAGTTGTTTCTGTACGTTTTTCTTTTTATTGATACATTCAGACATATTATAGGAGAAGTATGTTTATGAAGCACATTGTTGCAACGTGCCATGGAATAAGAGGCATAATAGTAGTAAAGTAGGATATGTATTTACTTATTATTTAACTGTATATACAGTACAGTGCCACGTGTCACAAAAACAAGAAAACATAAATATTTAAATCGAAAAAATGTTATTGTTATTTATTTGGCAAATGACAAAAACTGAATTCCCCTTTTTATACTCAAATTTGAGCAGGCTCACTGGAAATAAATCAGGCATAACATATATAAAACTAGCTTTTCGGTTCAGGAATGCAAGTTAATAACAATAAATTTGGCATTTTAATCGAGAAATAATAATGTGCTTTACAATTTCTTTCGGTTTGTTTTTCGTAAAAGAGTACATTTGAAATTTCATGGATAACACTAACTAAAAAACTATTTAGATAACTACCAGCGCTGTTAATTTAGGGCAGCTGTGGCTTTGGGTGGTGGTCTAATAAAACTGTATATATATTTTATGAGGCCTTCTGTATTATCTCATCATTATTGTAAGTGTTATATTACTTATTACGTATTTTCTTGCTGACGGAGCTACACAGTAGACACAGTTGTATTTGAGTCTTGAATCAAACCCTCTGAAAGATAATGAAGATTTGTATGAATAACTGAAAAGGCTACAAAAAACAATCTTTATCAGGACAAATTAAAACAGTTCAGTACAGACTGTACTGTACAAGGAGCAGTAGTATCCAAACGTTTTGATGCTCTATTACAACCAAGTCAAATTTATAATAGGAAAAAAAAGGCACATTAAAAAATATCAGATATAATGTCAGTATGGTCACATGACCAGCAGGTATAAAACAGACCAAAAACCCATTTTGTGCCTGATGAAGGACTTGATGGGGGAAATATGTCAAACTGACCAAATGATCACAATTAAAATCCCAGTTTTGTCTTTAATCAAAGTTGTTATGATTGTTTATCTGTACAAAAAAATCAGTTAGACTTCCTGCAATTGTGGTTACGGACATGACAAACCTTTTCCAACGTGGTTTTTACTCACTGTGACTGGCAACTTCTGAGTTTCTGCTGAAAGTGGTTGAACACATATTACAGCTGAAACAAAGGGTTTCAGTTAACGCACGTTTCCTAACACACAAGCCTTTTATCGCAATATGTTCATCCAAGGATCACTTCAGACGTCAAAGCAACTTGCAGATTAAATTCCCCACAACAAAACTGATTATTTGAGCTTTTTATCCTTCATTTCTGATGACTCACCACTGAGAATACTGTGTCATGGTTGTGTGCTTCTGCCAAACAAATGCTGTTTCTGATAAGACATCATATTGATATTAAAAAAAATAAAAACCAAAAAGTGGTGCAAGTTGTACCATTTATTTGTCATGACTTCAGATCATTTGTATCCCTGACAATGTACTCACACGTGCGTTGTACTGACATTCTAAGATATAGGATTGATTGTAAATGTTTCTTATTCTGAGTCACAGTCTCAGCTTTTGTGATCCTTTGAGAGTCTGAGGATTAACAAACAGGACGGCAACTCCCAAGGATCTCATGTACACCATTACCACACCAAGGATTTTCAGAAGTCAAAATACTCTCAAGAAAATAAGTTAATTACATTGAAACATGTACATTACAGCATACAGTCACATTTGTAACCAATGCACACCATTTTTTATATCGTGAATAGCATTCAAAATGCTTTTTATTTCTACACTTACAGCCTTGCAGTCCTTTAGATAAAGGCACTTTTTCAGAAGAGGATTTTGATATCTGATATTAAAATAATCCAGATTAATGCCATATGGACACTGTCTAAACATACAGTATATTTCTTTCTTCAGATCTTCAGGCTGCATAAACAAAACAGACATTTAAGAAAATAACGGCATAAGTGTTGTGTTGCTGCTGCTCTTAATAATGCTGGCCAAAGTGTTTCCTTAATGTTTATGTCTACTCATTGCAAATTTAAATATAGTATTCAATACATTTAAAATGACACTAAAAAATAAAAAAAATCACAACTACATCTTGTCAGATCAACAGTGGAAGGATGCACATTACATGGGAATGTTAAAATAAGTCATTTAAGAAAGCATCAGAAGACAAATGTAGGCGATATAAAGTTTTCCTTCTAGAGAGGCACTCTCTTGAGGTACACAGTTTACAATCTACATTTTCTACATCAAATAATACAGTGTATAAGATGAGCACACTACAGCAGGAACTAAAACAACTCTCTAAATTATACATCGGAGGTGGATCACATGCCAGTCGTTTAGGCAGTTGTGTAAAGGCGGCGAGTTCACGTGTATTATGTGCCCTCTCATGGTGACACACACAGTATACATGCTATACAAGAACAACTGAACTAGAGGTGGACGATCCCGCATAAGAAATGACAGCAAAATCTTTCTGACATATATTCACTACCTATGATGTGAACTGCCCTCTTTCTTCTGAGGTTGAAGACAATGTAAACAAACCAATTTGCCAAATTTAGAAACTCAGCTTTGCATTTAAGAAAGTTTGCACAAAGCGATTATTTGCGTCACTCTACTTTCTACTTTCAATCGTTTGCTGCTTCTATTGGATTTGTGTAACTGCTCGGATGTGTGAGTAAGTAATAAGGGCTTGTATTGACCCATGTGAAACACCATCAGGGTGCTCTTATGAACGCTTTCTTTGGACATGAAAAGGGTTAAAGTCTCTCAATGGCGCATCCCTAAACTCAACCGACGACACACATATATAGGGTTATATAAGCATGGAGTGTAGTACAGTGCTCGAGTATGTACAGTAATGATAAAAGCTGGTTGTGCTTTTTACTGCTGGTCCTCAAAAATGGTAATACATCCAAGTGAAGAAAAGCCTGTGATAAATGGCAAAAAGTGTGAGATATTTCCAGAGGAGAGTCCAGATGTCCAGTATAAACCATAAGAGGGAATGTCTAAAAATACCTCTGAACAGCTTGCTTAGCCGTGGAAACATTCGCCTGCGTCTGCTGCGCTGAAACCGTTCACTATGTCCTACAAGATGCAAAGGAAAGGCAGAGAGAGTTTGTGAAAACACCATACCAGAGAGGCAAACAAGCAGTTTGTTTTGACTGGCACTGACGGAACGTTTAAGCTTATATTAAAATCTGAGGTCACCAGCTGAAGTGAAACACGTTTCTGAAGTTGCAGAAAAACCAAGGTCACTTTGTGGGCAACAACACAGGGGGAAAAAAACGTGGAAAAGCGAATGTGAATAAAACATCCATTTTATTCACATCCAAGATGTTTGTGAAAGGCTCTGTTGTTTGTAGTAAACATCCACGTAAAATGGAACACAGAGCTTCGTATGTTTTTGTAAGTCAGCTCGGCTCTCTGTCTGAATAAACCAAGCCTATTGAACGTGACAAAAGGCAGAACAAAAATGATTAGAAAAAGTAAATAAGTATTTGATTACTTTTTGTTTAAAATACAGTAGAACTAAACAACAATGGATGTTGAAAACAAACAAGCAAACCATAAAATTAAAGGACTGTTACTTGGGCAAAAATAATGAACAAGTAGTTGTTTCTGTTGCTGACATTTTGAGAACTATATACAATAAATCACACATTCTGTTTTCTGAATATAATGTGTATTATATTCAGAAAACAGGCAGACTTTCTCCACTTTCTCAATCCCTCATGTATCTTAAAGTCCATCACACTACTCAACAAGGGGTAAGCAGTGTCACTTTAATACTCCTGCACATTTTGCACTGGTTACTGGTTTATAAAGTATTTTTTTCATCATTATTTTATATTTTAGCTTAATTCTTCTCAACATTTACAGTATCTAACTGACCTCTTTTTGCAGCAACTCAGACCCCTCCGATGCGTCAGAGAACTGCATGCAGGGTAAAGTGGGCGGCAAGGACGGGCGTGCATGTGGAGGGTTGCCCATGCTGTAAAGACGAGGTCGTTTGATCTGGTCTTCACTGGACAGCGGAGTAAAGCTGTTTCTTCTGAGGAAAGCTGGTGGTACTGCATCACTGTTGCATTTAGTCTGGTAAGAGAAGAACAGACAGAAGAGCAGCAGTGAATAACACGTGTCCTTTATGGTTGTGCTAGTTAAATCGTCCATAACTGGCAGTTAGAAGGCAACCAAAGAAAAACCACTGCTGAGACAAACACCACTAAATTTAGAAGCCATTTTACCAGACAGGATATCTCTCACCACATTTAACAAGTGCTTTTTCAGTGTTGCTGTCATTTTAACACCCACTCCGTCTAGAACTGAGCAGAACTGAACAGTTTGAGTCCAAACAAAGAGTCACAGTATTAATATTGTTTACATTTATGAATCATGTCGCTCTTTTCTTTGTATCCTCTGCTCCATTTTAGTAGAAGAAAATAGGCCAAATATAAATGTTTGTCTTGGAAAGGATGAAAATGCACTGAGACAGTGGCATGAGGAGTGGGAGATGGAACACAAAGATGTTAGAAATAAGTGGCTTTCAATTAAGTTAAAGAGAAGGGAGATTGGGGATTTCATGTTTTTCTATATTGAGAAGAATCATCACCTTGCCTTTGCCATTAAGGAAGTTTTCATATTTCTATATGTAAGAATATGAAGTAAGAAGAAGAAGGACTTCTGCATTAGCAGTGAAGGACTTTAGACAGTGTTGAAGAACTTTGAACTGGAGATTAAGAATGTCAAACTGTGGAAGGCAGCATTAAACCTCTCAGTGTACAATATGCCAGAATTTATAAGATGAGTAAGAAGAGAAAGAGACTGAGGGGACAAGAGGGAAGTTGTGTGGAGACCTTTGAGGTGCATTTGAAGTGTGATGAAGGAAAGGGAAGAAAGAAGGAAAGGGAGAAGAGGAAAAGAACAATAAGAACTTCGAACTGTGATGAAGGACTTCAAACTGTGGAGGGAAGCTTTACACCTCTCAGTGTACAGCCTGCCGGACACTGTTCAAAGAAGCAGCAGCACAGGCCTATACTCACATGCACAGTTTATCACCCAATTATTTTGATATTCTCAAACATTTTAACAGATGAATAAAACTAAAAGAGGAGAGGCAAAATACAACTGCCAAGCCCACTTCAGACCCCTCGTGGTGACAGCCCTGTCCGCAGAGCTCGGATTACTCGAGGACAGATGTGGCTTGTGGGTTTAAAAAGGTGCACACATTGAACACACACCCTCCAGTGAACTGGGTCGACAGTGACAACATCAGAAAAAAACAGCATTTTTAATTTATTGAAATGAAAAAGCTTACTAATGGCCGGTCCCTGTGAGTAACGACAGCCTCCACCTTCAGGTCAAACACCTCCACTTTACAACCTAGAAAAAAAAGAAGAGGGAAAAATGGCATCTCAAATGTGTCTGAAAAGATTTAGTGAACCAACAACAGAGAAGGGACTTACCATAGGCCACCGGTGTGAGTTTAAGGACAGTGTGTAGGGGACACTTCATGTATGGCAGGTCCTCTGCGCCAACAAAAATAAAAAAGACATGTGAGACTTTTAAAATGAGAGTTTTTCTGTCATCTGTGAACCTTAAGCTGTGCTTCATTAAAGTACAGCACATGCCTCCATGTTGCTGCAGCGCTTCATGTCCCACAAGAATGTCCAGCTGTGCCCACACTCATTGCTGTTCATCTGTGATTTAGCATTTACACAAATGCTTTAACAAGAACCAAACCCTCCGCCTGCCCAAAGCCAGGTTACATATCACATTGTTTATGTTATGTTGCCAGTTACTGAGTCTGCTGTTGCTATTAACATAAACATGTAAACATTCATGGAAATCTGAAGAGCAAGTATTACTGCAGCAAGCTTTTAGAGTGTTTCCTGTAGCAAGCACTGAGCTTAATTTGACAATGTGTGTCTTCCACTCCCCCTTGTGGTGACATCAGAAAGCTTTCTCGAGAATAAATGTTCCCTCACACACAACCATGGTCAAATTTTCAACACATAGGCAAGTAATTGCTGTACAGTGCTGTGAAAGTCTATCCTGAATGTTTTTTTGCAGTGGCCTGTAGCATAGTGTGGACCAAGACCTGGTAGAGTAATTTAAAACTAATCCTAATCCTGTTAAATCTTAGGGATTTACAAAACCAGTCAAGCAACCCAAATCTAATTAAACCAACTATTTTTATTTCCATGGAACAACCACATTTTGTGTGATTATTCTCCAACAGTCTGCTTGTGTATGTGTTATTGACAGTGGATATTGAAAGTGTGCTGCAGTAAGTACGATAAATTCTAATAATAAGTTTTGTTTCTCCTGTTAGACGCATTCTATGCATATCCATGCAGGAGTACGAGATGAAACGGCAAACATATTTAAAGGTTACAAATAAATACTCCTTTGAGCCTTTCACATTTATTTCTGCTATATTTACGCTGATACTTATCTTTTTATCATGTCTTACTGAAGGTCTGAAACTTGACACTCAAGCAAACAATATGAACTTAAATTACTCAATGAAGAATATGCTTTAGGATTTAATTAAATAAATAATAATAAAAAAGCTGTTGTTAGATAAATATAATGTTGATGCATGTAACCTGCGCTCTTATCCAGGAAATATGCCAGCAAGCAGCGCATAACAGCCTGATGGCAGATGACCAGAACATTGCCCTGTCGCTCCAGCTCCATGATGACTGGCTCCAGCCGCTGAACCAAGTCCTGGTAGGACTAAAGAGAAAGAGGAGGTACATATCAAGTCCAGTACATATCAAGTCTAGAAAACCTCATCTGTGATGTGAAAAACATATTTCAACATGATTTAATAAAAAAGTGATTACCCATGGTAATACTTGTCAGTGAATATTACACATTTGATGTCTTTCACACACTGGAACAGCACCAGTCATTCACCAACATTACAGTAAAGTAAAAAAAGGAGCTTTTACCTCTCCTCCAGGGTAACGGTAGTTATACTTGTCCCGATCCCTCATGGCAAACTCCTCTGGGAACTTTTCCTCAATCATATTATAGGTCATCTCTTCACACACTCCCTGAAACACAAATAAATAAAACAACACACCCTCAATTGCATGTGTGTGTGTATATATCTGTATACATGTGTATATATGTGTCATTGCTATGGTGATAAAAAGGACATACAGCATCTATTTCATTCAGGATCTTCCACTGCTCATAGGGAACTCCCAGTTCCTCTGCTGTCTGAATGGTGCGTCTCAGCTGGCTGGTCCAAACTTTCAGGTCAGAGAGATGGTGTTCTTCAACGAAATCCTTCAGAGCAGCAGCAAACTGATGAACAAAGAAAAAAAAGTGACTTAAATAAGTTAATTAATTATGGTCTAAAAGCTGATTTGAAGAATGTCATCTGCAATGTGTACATTTTAAACTTAAACTTGAGTTGTGCAGCAAACATGTGTTTGTTTGCTTTTTGCGTATTCAGCTGCAAAATGTAGACTAGAAAGAAGGAAAGAGGAGATGGCTATACAGTCCATAATATTTAGCATTTATAATGACTAAGAATGAGGATGTACTGCATCTTGTTTTTGTAATCCATAATAAATTAAACTATAAGTTCTTTTTTTGCCATTGAACAAATCACACATGTTTGACTATAGAAGTAACTTATAAAACATATATCTTATTATTACTTATGATAACTTAATTATTAGAAACCTTGAAAGCCATTCTTCCAGCTTCCAGTTTCCTGTGGAAGCTAAGCTGCTGGCTATAGCTTCATGAACTCAAATTTGTTTAGTATCCAAATCATAGAATAATTTGTTTATTTTAATTAAATCCTTGAAGATGCTTGATAACATAAAGAAATAGAAAAGTATGACGATAAGCTGAATAACCTGTTTCCCTCTCTCCGACAGTTCAGAGTCGCCCCCAATGAGTCCCTCCTGGTTGTGATGGCTCTCTCCGTGCCGACAGAGGTAGATGGAGTGGGAGTGTACGTGGATGTTCATGAGGTAGTAGACAATCTTACTTTGGATGTAGTCCTGCACTCTGTTGACCAAGAAACGGCAGCCAACATTTATGACCTGAATGAAGGACAGGTTCCTGAAGGTCAGAGCAAAAAGAGGAATTCCATGTCATAAGCTAAATAAGAGCAACAAGGTCTGAAATTACATTATATATGTGTGTGTGTACTAAGCATTTGGATCTTCCAATATGACTAAATAAGTTTTTTATAAATAATAATAATAATAAAAAAATTGAATCTTTTGTATTACCGGGCTTAATTTTAAATTTTTTAATTTTTTTAATTTGCTCCTGGTTCCTCCTGCAGGACAGTGTCTGTAAATGCATATTACTACCAAAGCTGTTACCAAGACAATTAGAAAATGTTGAAGGAGTATTGATTGAATTGGGTTACTGATGAAAGAAGTATTGGACCATTGTAAGATGATAGATAGATAGATAGATAGATAGATAGATAGATAGATAGATAGATAGATAGATAGATAGATAGATAGATAGATAGATAGATAGATAGATAAATAAATAAATAAATAAATAAATAAATGAATGAATGAATAAATAAATAAATAAATAACACAAAGGATAAACACAATAACATCTTACTTGTCATGTTCATCTGGATCTAAAGGTTGGTAGGTCACTTTGTAACACTCAATTCTCTTCAAAAAGTCGTCCATGGCACTTTCTTTGTTTCTCTCAGGGTAATCTGGACTGGACACCTTTACATCCTTTATGAAGGAGACATTTGTCATGATGACTTACAGTCATTTTTAACAGTCAAGTAAAAGACGTGTTCTCATAATTAAGGCAGATATGCATCATTTACCAGAATATTCTGAGCAATCACATCCGGATCGTCACATATCGATTCCACAAAAAACACCTAATAAAAAACAGTAGTGAGGATAAATTCACGTGAAATGTATAAAAATAAACAATCTGCTCAGTAAAATCATCAATGTAATTCTGACCTTGTACGCATTGTCTTTGGCACAACTAAGGATGAGTTCCCTCCTCTCCCTAGTGGTGTTAGTGGCATCAAAGACCTGGCAGAAGACACAAGATAATTAAACTACAATTAACATTTTTCATGTTTATAATATTTAACTGAGAATGTGGTTTAGCTTCTTGAGTCCTCACAGCGATCTGGCCTCCCTCCACATTCAGATACACCTTTACATCATCCAGAGCCACCAGAGCACACTGTCTGTGGAAACACGATAAGAAACACTCAATTAAAGTCATTAAATATATCTGAAGCACATACTGTGCTGCCATAATTACTTCCGCATTTAACTGACAAACATGCAGTTAAAGAAAACACTTGACTAACCTACATAAAAGGTAAATGGGTGTGTGGAGATGACGAGGGGAAGGAGGAACCCTTACTCACTTTCTAATTCTCATTGCTTCTTCGTTGTCATGTCTGAAAAACTCATAGGATTTGCAAGACTTCACTGCTTCTCTCCTATAAACTCCAAGGTTAAATACTGCAAGAGAGTCAGAGAAAGGCATGAGAAGGACAATTGTATCGACTGTACTTGTGCTGTGCTCTATCAAGGTGGTGACCTTCATGTCACCTGCGTCTGCTAAACCAGCTCTTTTGCATTCCATTTACATGAAAACAAAAGCTTAAGGCAGAAAATAAAACCATGTAATAGGAAGCACTCACACAAATATAACAACAGATTAACACCGTATTATCTGAAACACACGTTTCTCAAAAGAAACGTCTTTCAATGCCATTACAGTTTTTTTCAGTAGCAATGTACTACCCTTCTTTACCTACAGAGTGCAGACGCATGTTTGCACTGAATATAGAGGAAGGTTCTTAACACAAATATCAAAGTCCTTTGACATGTATATTTTCTGTGAATACATTAAATATGTTGGAACATGCAAAAAATGTGCTGCATCTGCACCGACCCTTCGTCGGCACTCCAATCCAGTTGAGGTAGCGTGTCAGTTTCTTGGCCATGTAGGTCTTCCCCCTTGCGGGCAACCCAATCATCACTATCATAGTCGGGGAATTAGTCATGTAGGAGGCCCAAGCTGCAACACACATACACATACACATGCACAGAGACACATTAACACATTAATTATACATATTTACCCTCACTTTATTTTTATCATGAGTCCTCAAGGTGATAAAAGACACAATAATGACACTGTTTACACAAAACTGCAAACATATACAAATATACAGTATACCGACACCAAGGAGTTACTGAGTTGTGAAACAATCCAGCATCACCCCACTGTTAACTCTACTAATAGATAATGTTTCCTGTTGCTTGGCAAACCAAAGTGTAGTTATTCAACCCTGCTGGCTTAAACATTAAGTGGAAAATATTCTGCTTTCCCCTCCACATTTTTCTTGTCAATGTCTACAAAAGATAGCCATCAAGTCAGAGAAAACAACTATGTCAAAACAAAGACAAGGCTAGACCAGACATGACTTGAAGTATGAGACCTTGTAGGCAGGAGAATTCTTTTAGTACTGATGGTATAATTTCCCCTTTCTGTTAAAAGTATGCCTCACAGTCAAATTGTTAAGGCCTAATTAAGTTGAGCAAAGTGACTTTTTTTAGTGACTGACTCTTGAGTGTTGACCTTGCTAATTACAACAATGCCTTTCTTCAAATCCTCATGAATGTATGGTATATAGTAGGAAACTTGAGTTGCTAGAGTTTTCTTGAAGACATTTCACCTCTCACCTACAAGGAGTATTCCGTTCTTTTCGGGTGGGAAACTGTGGGCCTGTCTACAGAGTTGTTATGTTAAACAATGCAGGTTGTTCCCTTCAAATAGGTGTGTATAGCAGTATTTTCCTATGCAAACACGCCCTGTACACACTAAAGACAGTATGTCAAAGCTGAGATCAGAGCCTGTTCAAACCATAATAGAACCAGAGCAGCAGAATATTACTGCATAACATCGTATGATATTAACATTTAAAGCAAACAATCAGTGTTAAATCATTAATATAGAACAGGTCAGTGCTCGGGGTAATGAGTCAACGTTTCGTCTGCAGGGCACAAGAAAGAAAAACAAACCACTCACAGCACTTCTTCTCATTGGTCCTTTTGGAATCCACCTGCCCTCCTGAAGCAGCTGAAGCAGGTTTTTGCTGCTTGGCAGCCATGATGGTCCTGCTGACTTGTCTCAGTTGGTGTGGGGACGACAAACTACAGTCAGTGGTATGATGAGGTCAGCATGTCCCTGGTGAAGAGACACATGAAACACAGATCTACTATAAAGTAATAATATCAACTTAATTACCACAAGAGACATTTTATGAGCTCACTGTAAGTGAACTCAACATTACGAGTCAATCACTCCGTTTCTTAATGGGCAGGAAATAGCAGATTAATATTTCCAGTTGTAATAATGTAGTAGTATAATATTATATTGTTTGTTGTTGACAGCTGTGAAGAACCACTTGCTTTCACTGACTGATTCATGTGTTTTATTATTCTTTGTGTTTGACTGATCAATAGAGGGCGATCCACAAAACCCCTGATATTCAGGTTTGGGCTTCAAACTTACATTTACTGACAAATGTACTCATAGTTTTCTTGACAAAGCCATCATTTGGTCCAAAGAAACATCAAAACCATAATGTTTAGAGTCCATGAAAACATACTACAAGACAAGGTCAAATCGTTTAACAAAATATTTAGGGACCAACAGTTTAATTAAAATGAATAAAAACACGCCATAAAAGTGCTGATTGTGTAGAAAAAATTAAGCATGTTAAAATGTATCAGGCTGTAAAAAAAAACTACGTAATAAAAAATGTATTATCAGGTGAAACCAGTGCAAGCAGTACATTTTCATACTTGATAAACTGATTAAAAATAATTCGATGTGGATTAAATTGTTTGAGCTCCACTAAGTTACACTACAGTGTTTTTATGTAATTTTCTGTGACACGAGACATTAAAAATCCGTTAATCGAGATACGTAATTAATAGAATAGAGGAAAATGACAGTAAGCACAGTGACCATGGGTAGTGACGCCTTTTTTAAAAACGGGGCTACAGAGCCATACGTACTGAAAGTTATTCAAGTAGGAGAAGTCCAAAGCATTAGACTAACCGTCAAAGGTCAGTTTCCTTTTTTTTTTAACGTTGAATACCTGTCGTCATAATATTTCGCTGTGGGAGCAGTAGTCCTGTCATACCGTCACACATAGCTAGTGACTGGTGCATTTTAAATACTACACGGACACTCGTTGACTGCAGAGTTAATCACTTCTTGCCTTTATGATAGCACATGTTTAAGAAGAGAAGAAAGCGGGTGTGAAATCCGAAAGGTACGAACTTACCAGACAGGTGCTGGTGATGTAAGAGTTTCTCTCTTTGCTAAAGCCTAGCCATCGGTCCGTTCTCAGCACCAGGAAGATCCTTCTGCTCAGCCGTTGCTCCGCCTTTTCGGTCTGCTGCTGCTGCCGGAAGTTTACAACTGCCAATCATGCGGACTTCCGTTGTTTTCAAAATAAAATCTTATAAAGGTCAAGTGTATAACAGCGTTTACTGGCAGCGATTGAATTTATCACCAGTATGTTTGTGTGTAAAATTGCTTTAACACGATAATTACTTGGTTTTATAACCTTAAAGTAGGCTTTTTTTTTACGTGTACTTTAGGCAAGGGCATAGCTTTATGGAGGCCACCTTTTACACTGTTGTTTCTACAGTAGCCCAAATGGACAAATTTGCCAGAGCTTGTGTTTTACATTTTAAAATCAAAGTTTACTGCACAAAGAAAGAAAGAGGGTCAACGGAGTTCCCCAACACTCGCCTTTTGACTGGGACAAAAGAAGAGACACCACATCACACGTGTTGCGCTCCATCCACTGGCTCCCTATTTGTTTTAGGTTGTTTCTTAAAGTTCATAAGGGTTTGGCACCATTTTACCTCTCTGAAGTCGTTCATCTCCACACCCCAAAACTGGACTAAAAACCTGGGGCGACCGAGCCTTTTCTGTAGCTGCCCCCAAACTATGGAAGGATTTACCCATTGAAATTACAACTGCCCCGACCATTGGAAATGTTAAATCACTTTTAAAGACCCACATCTTCTCCCTGGCCTTCACTTATTAATAAATGATTTCAAACATGTTCAACATATACAATGACAACACATTTACATTCCCATCTCGTCACATGTTTGAAAAGGAGTAGGCAGAAGCATAAACTTTACACAGCTGTTTCTACAGCAGCCCAAATGGACAAACTAGCCAGAGCTTGGGTTTTAGATTTCTGGTATGGGAAGGCCAGAAATGTATAATGCCTTTTTACTGGAAAAAAAGAAGATAGACCACATCTTACCTTTGGGATGGTCATTTTACTGTTTTACTTTTGTTTCATTGTTTTTTTTTTTTTTTTTATACCTTGTTATGCCTTTTACTTTGCAAAGCACTTTAATCAACCCTGGTTTTTAAATGTGCTCTAGAAATAAAGTTGAATTGACATTGCTCCCTTGGGAAAGCAGGGGATAAAGGGACTAAAACTAGTGCTGCAACAGTCAATTTACTCATCAACTAACCAATTGATTTAGTGGACTAAATCTTTGGACATTTTATGGACCAAACAACTCACTGTTCATTAAACAGAAGAATAACAAAAACAACAGCAGGCTCTGAAAATATTTAGCAATAGCACTTTATTGAACACAAACAACCCTAAGCCACAATACTGAATGACAAGACCAATTGGCTGCAGCAAACATTTTATAAAATAGATTCAGGTTTAATGTCACTAAATTGTTTCTTTTTTTTTTTTTTCTTTTAACGTCAGAAAGACAGATGCAGGTTTTTCCAAAACAGTGAATGATCTTTTACATATTTAACATTTTTGTAACAAATTATCATTCACATGTTCACACAAAGGAATAACAAGGCAAAGTGCTTTCAGGATTGCATTGTCGAAAAAACAAAACAAAACAACAAAACTTGAGAATGAATGGCTTGAGGTTTATGTGAGATGGGTGATGGGGAGTACGGGTGATCAAGTCGTGGAAAAAGCATGAGTGGGCAGAGGAGAGTGTGGGGTGGGGGAGGGGGCATAAAACCTCAAACCTTTCACCTTGTCCTGTACCCCTTATAGTTAAACTGGATGTAAAATGTCAGGGCAGTGTGGAGACGAAAAACTAAGAAGCAGAATTTGGTTCGGAGCGGACAGATGGATTCAAAGGCATACGGTCGAGGGGTTCAAACTCACCCTCATTCAGAATTACAAATCCACCTTATTATCTTCCTCGTGACAACTTGTGGTACCTGTGGTATCATTATAACTTCAGGGCAATCGATGGCTGACCCAGAATGAAGCTGTAAAGGCTGACATAGTGTATACGTATGAAGACAGGGAAGCATACGTACAAGAGGAAACCAAAGAAATACACGGTGTTAAGAAGAAGAAAGAAAAAAAAACAGCCAATGCATGGTTATTTTTTTTCTCTATAAGATGATTCCTCTGACCATTCGCCACTGAATGTTAAAGGGGATAGACTATCATCATATTATGCATCTTAACATTTTCTGGCTTCACATTCCAGTGGTATTTTGTCGTATAAATGCTTCTCATAAATATTTTTTTCCAACGTCAAATAGACATATATACACACACACAACACAACCAAGCACACGTTTTCTGAAAGTATTACTACCATTGCTTATGATAAATCTGTATTCCCCTACTGCAATACACTTCTTTTTTTCAGAACAGGTGGAGAGACAAACAAATACTCAAGGCTGCAAAAACAAGGAGGTAGGAGAAATGCTACTGAAAAAACAGCAAGTGATGCCAACATGATCGTTCACTTAAATAATCATGAGATACACCAGGCGTGAATCAGCTCCAGATCTTGAACCATGCTACTGCCACCAGCTGCTACTACAGTCAACGTCTCAAAAACAGTGACAACTGTAATTTCAGATTTTCGTCTTTGACATGAAATATATGTATTTTTATCACCAGTATAATGACCCATAAAAATCAAATCAAATCATAGCTACAGTCCGATGCTGACTGGAGTAGCAGCCGTTTACTAACTGAAGAAAATCTTGCAAAATTGTAATATTACTTTACCCTATTTTTCCAGACTAGTCATGTTTTTAGATTGGCTAATTTCAACAGAGTAACTTCATTGGTCCTGCTGTCATCACAGGTCTAAAGACCACACTGCTGGTGATGGCATTGACTCCTTTAGACACAGTAGAGTAGTATATTTGCAGATTTGTAAATGAGGTAATTAGCGTTAGGCTAAATAGGGAACCCTGTCATTGATACACATGCCCTTTTCATTCACCAGCAAAGCAAAAAAAGGTTTCCTCAAACAGTGGGAAAGGACTGTGGAAAATGAAATCAACTTTGGAATGTTGGGTGGACGAGCCAACTTTTGTTTTATTTATTTTTTTTTTTTTTTCATTATTTATTATTTTTTGAAGGTGCATTGTGAAACTATTTGATTGTTACTCATCACATGCCCTGATTCAGAGTCCCTCTACTAAAAACAGGGGCTCCTCCTCCAGATAAGCCACTCAAAAGTAAACCAGGCAACTATCAACTTTTTTTTCTTCTTCTTTTAATTTGCAAGGTATTAAGCTGCCTCAGCAGCAGATCAACGCCTGCTTTAAGTCCAGTTGTGAAAGGATTGTTAATAGCTTGTGGGCTGCAATGAGGTGGGTAGCAACATCTACAGTGAAGCGGACTAAATATAACATTAAAAAAAGAGACTACCACTACTAAAAATGTCACAGAACATGCAGTAACCATCCATCTACAGTAGAGGCTATTCCTAATAGCACATTCAAGGGGCTCCTAATGGGCAAAATTCTGCGATATGGCTCTGCTTTAGAGTTATCAAGCTTGATGTGAGACTACCTCCATCATGGGCTCACAGGAAGGAGCAAGTCCATAAGGTGCTCCATCAGAAGATTGCTGCCTTATTTCACCTACACAAATACTTTGCGTCATTCAGTTCAAAAATAAAACACTGGAAAGTGTTTTGAACATTTGTTTTCCTTCGTGTAAATACATTCCCGGCCCAAAAAAACCACATCTTTTGCTGGTGAAAACAAACGGCACTTTCAAGGGGAATGTTTTTCTAAACACCACAATCACAGGACCTCCAAAGAACAAATTCTGAAAACACAGGCTATTCAGTAGATATAAATCTCATGAGTATCTTAACTGTACAAGCTTTAGGCTACACACTGAAAAGGGAAGGACACATAAAGAACCCTTAATGCTTAACATTGAAAACAAATATAAGGCATTTCATATTTCCTTTTATCCGCATACATCACTGACAGCAGGTCTAAATATTTTAGAGAAAACATTTCATTCAAGGAGGAAGAGGATGCATATACACATCTACACATGCAAATTAACATGTCCACTGGCTAAAAACCAGAAGTCCAAACTACAACACCGTCAAGTCCATCTATTAGAGAAAAAAAACAAAACACACACACACACACACACACACACACACACACCCCTACTCAAATCTGTTGGGAAATTTGTGCACCATTCTTTCTGAGCAGGCAGCTTTTAAAATCAGATATTGATCACAGTTTTAAGAACAGAATATCACTAACTCCACTATCAAATGCCACCTCCCTGATAACAAACAAGAGGACCACTTGAAATCCTTCATTTGCTACAGACAAGTGACTTTTGGTGTTAACAGAAAGGGCATAATTATTTTATTTTTATTTTTTTCAACCAAGGAAGCAATGATAAACACAAGGTTATTGCACTTTCATCTTTTGTCTATTTCAAACGAGGTCAGCATTAGAGATGATTCATGCCTTAATGTTGTAAGACAACAAAATGTTATATTACTTCTATAGTATGATCACACGGTTATTAACACTGCACACAGCTACTACTGCAACCCTACTTGTAGTCAGTCTACCCTAAATAATACAAAACAATCTCCACAATCAGTTTGCAACACAGTCACGACAGTTTGCCTAAACTTGATCTTGAATGCAGGTACCGCATTGTTTCACAACGTGGGTCTTATTGTGAATGTCTGATCATCGATGAACTAAGATGAGAACAATCAGAAGAAGCTCTGAAAATCCACACACTCATCTCTCTCTACAGTTAAAGTGTTACTGACAATCAATCCTCCTTGTTTTCTGCTCTTAAAGAGGAGTTGGATATTTTTCCCTCATGTTGTTGCCTAAATTTGGTCTAAAGGCTCCTTCTCTCGCCTGTGCCTTCTTTGGATTTGTGCTTTCAAACAATTGAGATCCACCCATTCAATGTGTGATGAGCATGAAATTGCATTCTGTGCAATTTATTTTGCTACCCAAAGGGCAGTCACAGGAGATGTGTTATGAAATCCAGACTATTGCAGAACAAGTTACTCAGGCTTTTTTGTTTTAATAACTCAGATCATATAGATAGGGTTGAGATAGACATGCTAAGAGGGCGTATGGGTCTATGCACTGTAGTCATGTATATTCAGAGTAATTTCTTTTTCCCCCATTATAAGGCTTCTGAGAAATACAAATGGAAGACCGTACCTTTCGGTAGTAACAAATAAAAGGCACCATGCCACCGCTGTGCTCATTATAACACAGCTCCTACTGGTGGTTGGAAAATTAATAACCAAGTGTTCAGGCAGGGAAAGTGGTCAAACTAGCATTAGTCATACAGTATAATTGTATTGTTTCGACATACAGAGGTAAAGGTTTACAGCTACCTTCATGTTCTACCTTAAATTAGCCTGTACCCTCCACCTTAAATGACTTGCGTGTTGGTTGTAATGAAGAGAAACATGTTCAAACAGGGTTACAACGCATTTCAGTGCTAAAATGAAAACAGGGACTTGTGCATGTTTAGGTCGGACATGCATATCTTGAAAAGTTACTCTCCCTCTCTCACACACACACACACACACACACACACACGCACACGCACGCACACACTGTAAGAGAGAAATCTACACTGTTAGGAAATGCAAGAAATCACAGAGGATCAATGTCAGTGGATTCACACAAAAGATCACTGATGAGGTAAAAATGCAGGTCCAATAAAAACATTAAACAAGGTGCATTGGCTGCCCCTTTATCAGGTAGGAAACATGAGACATCTGATGACACTAATCTAACACTTTTGCGTAGATACTACATCTCCGATTTAGGCTGGTTTAAGCAAAATTACACTACCCATGACAAGATGGATTACAAAGTTTAACTCTTTGTTAGCATAGCTGTACAAGATTTTTTTTTTTTCTCCATAAGAATTTCCTTTTATCCATCTAAATATTTTTTGAGGTACACCACTATTATCCCCAGTGTCATTTGGCTCTGGATAACAGAGAAGCCAAAGCTGATTGTTTACAAGTGAATTCTGAATTCATTCTTTCACAGTGGCAAATATGGCAAAATCCTAACCTCCCAAAACAATCTCTGCACCATGGCAACCTTGAGCTATGTGCTACCTTAATTGATTTGTGTGCTTCTCGACACCCACAAATGTCTTGAAAGTCCAAAATTAGCCAAAAAATATATTTTTTCAGCGATCCAACCAAGTAGCATAACTGTACAGGTGACGCAACTTTTTCGGTACTGCCAGGTATCGTTTCCATTTTCAGCTTTTAAGGCAAAAGGCTCAACAGTGGATCAGAAATGAATTGAAATTTGCCATTTACTTCAAGTAAGAACCGAGACATCAACTGAGGCAAATCAATTCTCAACTGTATATACCATGCTATTTTTTTTTCTTTTGGACATCAAAAACTTTTTTTTTTTTCCTGGTAACACACACATACACACACACACACACACACGATAATCCAGCTTGTTAAATAAACACACAACCCAGGGATTGCTTTGCCAATACCAAACTAACTATATTCTTCAAAAAAGCCCAATAATAAAAATCTAACACTAAATTTTAACAGAATACTCGCATTTAATTACAATATCCCATGCAAAATTTTAAATTGTTTTTCTTTGAATAATTTAACTGGCGAAAAGACATGCAGCACCAAACACAAATTTGTAACAATCCTGCCTTCTTTTGAATAAGTTACGGACCAAGTAAATATGATTTATGTCTAAAGGCAAATAAAGGTTTCTATGGCACTAAATGGGTGTAGCTTAGGTGCATTTTTGTCAAATATAGGCTATTTACGAGTATGTATGATGCCATCTACTGCAGATCTTTTTGTCCCTCTTGTTTTATTGTACTCTAAGGCAGACTCAATGGAATGGATGAGCATGAATGTTTAATTCTTTTCAGCTCTTTCACCTTTTGGGCTACACTACACACAAAATGTGTAAAGACAAAGTGATATAAAACAGCAGGCCTATACTCTAACAAGAATGCCAAAAAACCCTTTCCAGACCATCAATGCAGGAAGACTACTACACATATTGTATATTATGTCAAGAAGTAGGTTATGACATGCTACCAGTATAATCATATCTACGCAAGACAAATGAAGAGCAACAGTTTAAAGTCGGGAGAAAGGAAATCGTCCTGCTCTAAACTGACCCTACATTCATATCAGTCAGAAAATTCATGGCTCAGATTTGATGGTTTGACTGTAAACTGCTTGAACATATGCATAAATCCATTGCTGTTTTACTAGAAGTTCCACCCTGTCCACATGTTTTGGCAAACAGGCCTTATTTGTGACCAAAGATCATTATAACATCTGACCCGCATTTAAATCTTCCATTGGCATTTATGCTATGATTTACTGAATTGGCCTAAATGGATGGCAGTGCAATATTTGTGCTGCACACTTTTACACACACACGCGCTATTGCTACAATTGGACCTTTCATTGCTTTCTATCTCCAGATATATTATATATGCTCCATTTGTTTAATCATCGACTAAATCAAAATTATGATCTAGCTCCATGCACAATCACCCAATTATCACTGGTAACACACACAAAGAGGAAAAAAAAGAAAAAAGAAAAAAAGAAGCATGTATAAGAATACTGCAATACAACAAAAGAATTCTATTACTTACAACCTGTATAGTTGCAAGGGACAATGGCTCCGTTTACTGGTCAGATAAGGACATCACAAGAGAAAGCACCTACGGATGGCAGAGAGAGTATGTAAAGTATTTTTGAGGAGCCTGCCTGAGGTGTCTGTTGAATCACTGGACTGACTTTAAGTGACTTAGGCCAGGGTCTGTATTATTAACAGTAGGCTGGGTAATGCAACCTTGTCACTTTGTTGGGCCCCGTTGCCCAGAAACGGACAACTCGAAAAAGTCAGTGGGCAGTGGACACTGTCCCAAAGTGCTTGGAGACACTTACTCATTTCAAATAATGCATTGTTAGTACAATTTAGTTGCAGCCTTAGCTCGTCTTTTGCAACCCTACCTTCCTGTATTCAGCAGCAACACACATGCATGTAAACATATGTACATACATTACATCGTTTGCACACTTAGAACCTGAATGTACTAAAGTGCGTGCTTGACTATCTAATTAAGTGCTGTGGGATTAGGGTTTTTAAAAAAGGAATTAAATTGTGGAACATCCCATTAAAAATGTAGACATATTTATCCTGCTGAGATCTGATTGGATTAGTAAATTCTGACTGCAGCTTCAGCACAGATCCTGAGATCACAAAAAAAGTATGCACCTATCCCTAATATTAACAAGTATATCACTGTTCTCCTTTAAATAAGAAATTGATCAAGAGACCAAAGGCTGGACATCACTAATTATCTCCGATTCATTTCAGTCAATTGAAAAGTCAACAACAAATCTTACTTAACAACTTTTACAATAACGTCCAAGACTATTTTTGCAGGGGAATTTGACAACACAGCCTTGTCTAGGTCCTCATCTCTCATCCAGTCAACTATTGTGTGCAATTGTGCCACTTCATTATCAATGGATATGAAGTCATCACGCCAATGACAACAATCTTACTCAGTGTAATAATAATAATAATAATAAAAAAAAAAAGACAAAATAGCATAGATATAACACCTTATAAGTCACAAACAGCTCTAGTGGTCCGATACAATCATCTTTAGTATGCTTAGTACCAGAAATGGGATGACGAAACAACAAAATTAACACCAAAAAAGCACATATTTGGATTTCTGCTATTCCTGAAATCTAAACAACAGGTATTGGCCTAAGCAAACATCCCTCTCCTTTTCTTCTTAGCCCTACTTGCTTCTATAAGGGAAATCAGCTCCCTGGTCATTAACAATGCCGTTACATATTAAGATGTGCCGGCAATGTCTGTCCACTAGATACAACCGTGGTTCGACGTTGTTGCTATCGAAATGGGTGGAAAGATAATCAGTCTCAGGGCTCGTCATACTCTATCATTATGCAATCCAACTGAAATGATGTGTTACGGAAGGCATGGGTCAAAAGGCATTTCATGAGTTGCCATAGAGGCAGTCCAGTGCATTTGCGTTGACACTGACAGTAAAATGCCCAGCACACACAGAGCCATTCGTTAAGTCTTTAGTCATTTTTCATGAAATTATATAAACAAATCAGAAAAAAAAAAATCAAACACATTCCAGGGAAACAAAAGCCCTTGTGACAGTGATTGTCTATTCAATAACGTTAACAAAAAGGTCAAATGAAAAATATTGCTTGAAAATTGCCCAATAAAAAAAAGCTACTCTGTATCGTTCAGTTCTAATAATTGATCAGAGTTGACAACTAAAGAGCTGAGGTATAAGCTATTAGATGTTTAAAACTAGTTTACCAGCTCCAAGTAGTACTCCTAGGGAGAGCTTGTTAAATAAATGGCCACCACAGAACATAATGGTGGAGTTGCAGCAACCCCACAAACAACAATGCTGATGGCCAGTTCAACGTCAGAAAAGCAGAGACCAAAATGTCGTTAGTGCCTAAAAACCATAACCGACTGCTCTCTATCAATAACTAGGCCATTTGAATTCTGAAATCTTTTCATTAAAAAAAGAAAAAAACAAACAAAAAAAAAAACACTTGGAGATGGGGAAACAACTTGAAATGGCTTGTTCATTTATGTGCTCAGATATATGATGCTTTGATGAGGTGTTGTTGGCAGATATTACTAGTAAAGCCTTCATCTAGAAATAAACAAGGCCTCAGTCAGTCACTATCCTACAGTAGTTCTCTAGTCCTACAAAAAGAGAACATTAGGCCTACAGACCCTGGGTGAAGATGAAGCAGCTGCTAAACGAGTTGACGAGGTATATCAAGATCTATTGTCTTTCTCTATACAGTACAGTTCATCTCAAATAAATAATTTATAGCCATAGTAGTGTTGCTCAACTTTGGTCATAACTTATATGCTTAGAAACATTCTAGCTTAACAAACACTTATTTAGCATCTTTAAAACATGAAGTCAGCATTAAGAACAAATTGATGTTACAATGCTGACCCAAGCATGGCTCTCCTTTGGAAGGAGACATGCTAACGTATTCAGCAGCGTTACCAAATTCATCTTAAAACGCCAAACTATTGTAGGCTGTACATTTAAAGTACACTATGGAATTAACATCTTTGTGACCCTTTTCCAGATTTCGGATTGTACTGTAGTACACAAGCATTGCACTCTTAAGCAAAAATTTTGATTTTCCCTTGTGTGGTTCCTTCATAAAAATCTAAGCTAACAGACAATTAAAAACAAAAAAAAAAGGTAAAGAATATCACCAAAAAAACAAAACTCTTTGATCATTCATTTGGGAAGGCTATATATTCCTCTACAAGGTCACCAAAACTGATCAAACATGATATGACGTTTATAGTGAATGATATGAAGACAGTTGAGGATACAGAGATTCCCATGCTTTTAGATGTTGGTTATATAATTATGTCGACATAATTTTAAAGGGTTAAATGATTTCGAGATGGTTCATTTGCTCGTGTCTGTTTTGGATTCCACACTTCATCTGAGTGACCTTGTAGAGAAATGGGCCTCTACATATTAAGCACTACTAGGAGATGGAGGAATGGGATCTAATTGCATATTAGGTTTGACTGCACCTCAAGAGAAGACCAAACACTCACACACACACACGCACGCACACAAACACACGCACACAAACACATACATACACAGAGAACAGACAAGTGGGTGGGTGCTCTCCTGGTCCTCTGGGCCATGTTAAAGGGAGTCGCCCCCTGGTGGTGATGATGGCGATAGCAGCTGACTGAGGAGGCATATGGGACCTCACTCAGACAGACACCCATCCAGGCCAACTGGTGCACCGTGGCGGTCTTTGACATAGCCGTTGTGGAGGCCGTTGCTGGGCAGGGGGGCGCAGGTGGCGGTGATGCCGCAGTGCTTCAGCAAGTTGAGACCCGGGGATGGGGAAACAGTGGGGGAGGAGCAGGAGCAGGAGGAAGGGTCCCGCTGGGGGAAAGGCTTCATGGTAGAGAGGATCAGAGCCAGGCAGTCAGCCACGTCCTTGTTGGGAGCACAGGCCAGAGCTGGGGTGTGGCCTGAGCGACAAAAGCACATTCACATTAGTGCACGCTTACCGCTTGTAAAATCAGGTGAATTACATCGCTAAACATCTTAATACTGTTACAACCAGATGGGGAAATTAACTGTGTAGCTTTAAAAAAAAAAAAAAGGTGAAGCCAACAGTGAGGAATTCACCCAGAAGAGCATTTTACTTAACATCTGATTAGGTTTTACAACTTTGAACAACTTTGCAACCTTCTTGTATTTACTTCAGACATAAGACAAACTTAATGCAGCATGTGAGCACAATGGCCCATATCTGAACATTTAAAGACAAAAGGCACAAGTCAAGAAAATGTAAGGCAAGTGAGCACATTTTAAAACAGGGGAGGGTGACAACAATATTATCATAAAAATATTAAATTAAAGAATATCTTCATGGTGCCAGACATGGATGTGCTCCTATTTCAAAACATATAGTGTTCTCAGGTGACAACTGCACTGAAAGAAACTAATAAGCACTTTACAGCCAGTGAAAATGTGTGGTAATTTCAAATATACACTCGGCTGGCAGTTGATTAAGTACACCTTGCTAAAATGAATGCAATCCAAAAGTTCTGCGATAAATCCAACTCCATAAGGGTTGCAATGTTGAGTTTTTATTAAAATTACTTGGAGAGGTGTTAAATCAGCAGTTCATCAGGCTGGAGGCTGCAGTCTGTGGAGCTGTTTAGCTGGAACACATTACACAGAGGTTTTTGTGCCCTTTAGTCATCCTTCAATTATATTAATGAATTGGACAAAATTGAAAATGTTAAACATCCTAGCAGGTGCTCATGGGGTTTATGTGGCAGTGGTTTTGTGTTGGAGTTAGTTTTATGCTTTAATTTGACATCAAGGATTTGATTTTTGCAGAAAATGTATATGGGCTAAAAATACCACTAACTGGTATCCTGATCATTAACAATTGCCATCAATATTACCTTCCTCATCCACAGCCAGCACCGTGGCTCCTCTACTCAGCAGTGCCTGTACCACCGTAGCCAGGCCATTACGTGCTGCAAGATGGAGGGGCCTAGAGAAGAGCAAGAGGAACGTTAACATATAGAACCCTGTGATGAAACACAATCAAAAATTGCCTTTATTCCCCGATGAATAGTTATACTGTATTATTAAAACTAAGAAAGACAACACAGGACAAAGGCTGCATGTATGTCCAGACCACCGACCTAAAAAAAACCTCATTAAGTTGTTGCCATATTTATTATTAGCTTTTAAACTGAAAGAAGGGTCTCACATTTGCAGAGCACTGTTGGTGGCATTTATGAGTGTGGGACTGTGGATCTCGCCCAGAATCAGCAGAGCACACATCTCATGAGCCTGGGGGGGAGAGAGAAAGTCAGTGGTAGTGGTGTTCCACAAAATGCATTTCATCATATATTTTTTTTTTTAACATAAACATACTGCTCATGAAAAAATGACTTGCTTGTACGTGTTAAAGTGTGTGGTGGTAATGCTCACTGTGGATCTTGTAGCATCTAAACAATAATTACAGTATGTGTACCTTGCTGCAGGCCAAGTGCAGGGCAGTGTTCCTGTTCTCATCCAGCAGTGTCAAGTCAGCCTTGGCCCGGTGAAGGAGGATGGCTGGACAACACCAAAACACAAAAAGTTTATTTCTTGCGACTGCAGTTGTGCCGACATTGGCAGAGCAGACATTTTCAATCTTAGCATATGGGAGCCATGAATGAGTCAAAAAAAAAAAAAAAACTAGTTCTTCATGATATCGTAGGAAAAAGAGTGAAACATACCCACAGTGCCACTGTGTCCCTTATCAGCGGCTACCATCAGAGCGGAGCGTCCACTGTTGTCCACGGCATTGATCTCTGCCCCATGGCGAAGCACCAGCTGAAGACCTGTGACATCCTCAGCAAATGCAGCAGCATGCAGTGGGGTCCTACAGACGCACACAGAAAGGAACATCATGACTTATTCATGATTTAGGGGGAACAGGTGCAGTACTGTATATACTATATAGTGCTGAGGAATGCAGAACTTATATTTAACACTTTACAGCTTTATATGATTTTTTCCTGAATGTGAATTTGTTTCAAAAATAATTTAAGTCTCATTTTGTAGCCTCACCTTCCTTTGGCATCTCTGGTGTTTATCATCTGGACCCCAGCAGACTCCAGCAGCCTCTCTGCAGCACCGCTATGGCCATTCATCCTACAAACAAGACAACAGAATTAATGAAATGTTGGTTGCATCTAAACACACTTAATTAACTTTTTGAGTTTTGACACACTAAAAGACATAAGATGTAAGTTGATGTAAAGTGAACACTCACAGAGCACAGTGCAGGGGGGTAAAAGGGTTTCCCTCTTCATGGACAAATGTTTTAAATTCAAGTAAAACCTCCAAACAGTCTTCATGCCCTGATAAGAAAACACATAGCAAGCATTATAGACAGATGTCATAGTGATTAATTACACCATTTATGACTAGGGATCATCAAACCTTTGTAAGCAGCCCAGTGTAGCGGGGTGTATTGTTTGTTGTCCAGCAGTTTATCTTGTGGGTCTGTTGCCACAGTGGCCTGCACCAGACTGGCCAGGATCTCTGTGTGGCCTCTGGATGCAGCATAGTGCAGCGGTGTCCTACCCTGGGTGTCCCGACTCAATGGAGAAGCTTTGTGCTCCAGCAGAGCTGTCACACAGTCATCGTGGCCCAACATCGCCTGAACAAAAAACAGCAAATTTACATGAGGAACATGTCACACTTTAATAAATCTAAATATTTTTCCTACACGTATTGATACAGCATAGCATCACTCCATTTTAAAGTGGCGATAGTGTACCAATATGTGGACACCAAGTATCCCCCTCTCTCTCCCTCTGCACTCTAATATGTAAATAAGGCTTCACTCAGAAACACACACAGATGATGCTGCACAGTGGAGGAGTAATGAACAGTAAGCAATAAATAATTCTAAAAACTTAAGACAGACCCACGTCAGCCCCAATGTAATCTTTTTAACTGCTCATCCCAGATTTTAGCCACTCAGCTTGAACGCAGAAACAGAGGTGCTGCAGCAGAGGCTGCTTCTCTGAAACTGCGCACTAGTGACGAAATTAGAACAGCTGCAGAGTGAGGGAGGGTGAACTTCGTGCGAAACATGGAAATAAACCTGCTGTAAGCTTAAGATGGACAATAGAGGGCAGCAGAGTATGCAAACGTCACTTTGTCTACGACCAGCGCTCTTAATTATGCCATTACCACTTGGCAGAGATCAATATTTTATAATAAAATATATTCATTGCATTATTTCATCGACTATATAAGACATTTAATTATATGTACAATAAATATACTTTTCTATGGCTCAGGGATTTTAATTTTGGAATATACTTTACTGTAGAAAAAGAGTAATATATTCCAAAAATATAACAACATTCTATTGTATAGTGGCATAAGTATCACTAACATTGCATCATGAAGCCTCTGGTGACACCCACACCTAAGGTAATCATCAATTGGTTTAATCCCTTAATAAGATGAATCCTAAATCCAGACACCTAGCATGCCTTTGCAACTGTTCTATTTTCTGAGAACCAAACAACTGGGAGTAAACGGAATTTAAATAATCATCTAAATATTTCATTGTTAACTCGCAGGGTGACATGACAACTTTGGTAAAAAGGCAGCTTTTCATTTAGTGTACTCCTTGTAATTTTAGTTTGCAAACATGGTACTTTAGATAATGTAGTTAAAGAGACATTTATGTTGAGTATTGTAATTGTAAATGTTGACAGAAATACAAGGCAACTCTTCAGCTCCACCCACCAATTACACAGCAAGTACAGAATTGTAGTAGCCACATGAGGCAGCTTACAGACTTACCCCTCTGTGCAAAGCTGTTCTGCCCCTCTTGTCCTGGGCATCTGGCAAGGCACCCTTCTCCAAAAGGAAGCGAACACAGTCAGTATGACCTCCCAGAATAGCCAGCATCACAGAAGTCCTAGAAGTGAAAAGGAAAAGTAACATTAAGACTTTAAGATTAAAGGTTTTGAAGCAGAATGGACAAACTGAAGCCACAACACAGCAGGACACAACTTACTGGCCATATTTGTCTGCGACATTGGTGAGATCCCCATCCTCCCCATAATCTATCATCATGCGCAGGCAGTCTGAGTGACCATTGACAGCTGAAAGGAAACAAAGTGAAAGTTAAATTTAAAAAAAACAAAAAAACACTGAACGACAAGGTAACAATGAGATTCTGAGAGAAATATACCTGCAACATGAATTGGAGTCCACATGAGGCGGTTTTCATTGAGGAGACAGGAGGCACCCTGCGCCAACAACACCTCGACGCAGCGGGTATAGCCTTTCTGAGCAGCCAAGTAGAGCACAGAACGCCCTGCAGCATCCTGCACATCCACGTAGGCTGCAGTCTCAGTCAGCACACGCAGCGCCTGCCAGTGGCCTTTATCAGCCTGAGGGAAACAGGAGGTCAGTCACAACCCTGCTTTTAGTTCAAGTTTAAGTTGACTGTGGAGAAACTTACAGCAAGATGCAGTGGACTGACTGGAATACTGCTCTCTATGTCTCCCAGTGCATTAAAGGACATCTCCAGAAGCTGAAAAGAAATATATCGAGTTGAATTAATTAAATTTACCAGAGAAAGAGTTATTGTAAATACAAGAAAATGGTTCAAAGAGATGGTAATTGATGCAGTATCTAATAACTAAAAATAAAATATTTGAGTGGAGTACTTCTATTTAGACTTGGAGATAGGCACCCTTTACACCTGGCATTAGAATGAATTGTCTGTGATCTGATTGAACTTCACCACATGTATTTACACACAGTATTATGCATCTCCTGTGTCCACATCCCGATCTGGTCGCTATCCTCCCCCTTACGTCATTTGATCCCAGAAAAAACATTCTAATGTCAGGTGTAAAGGGAGCCATATTTGGCTGTGTTTAATTATGTTGTGAAGCAAGAGCAGAGGAACCCACCAGCTCCAGGTTTTGTTTGTTGCCATGGTAAGCTGCATAGTGAACAGCACTGTAACCCTTTGTGTTGACCATCGATGGATCAGCACCGTTGTCCAAAAGATGCTCCAAACAGCTGCGATAAAAAAGATGACACAAAATGTAGAGAAGGGTTGAGAATAGCAACTTTTTATTCAACAGCCTTAAGGCACAAACTAAGAAACTAACTTTCTGTCATTTTATTGCATTCTCAACCTTGATTATTGTTCATGAGTCAAGATAGTAACAAATGAACTTACAAGTACGATTCCTTTGCCTCATCCTCATCATTTTGATGGTTCCCAGAAAAATGACGATCAACCCTGAAAAGAAATTCATTTATTCAATGAACCTTCAAAACAATAAATTGTTGATAATTGTAAAATTTAGAGATACAAAATGTGTTGAGTTGTGTTGCTTCTCAAGTTTCAGAAAAGGTATAAAAGTGAAGTAAGACCTTTTTTCCAACCTGCTGAAGGCTTGTGATGCGGCAGAGTAGTGCAGGGGAGTACAGCCCGTTTGGTCAGGCTCGTTGACCTCAGCGCCAGCGCTCACCAGGGTCACAGTGCACTGGTACCTCCCATTAGCAGCCGCATAGTGCAACGGTGTCCTACAGGAGGATGCCAGGAGAGAGAATACAGTCAGTGATGCATTAAACCGTGTTGCAGCATCAACGTTGGAGGCAAATCAAAAACACACACACACACACACACACACACATCTAAAAAGGAATGAGGGGACACTCACCTTCCCATTATGTCCCTCTTGTTTAAGTTGGTACCACTACTTAAGAGCAAGTTCAGACATTCAACATTTCTGCAAAGACAGACGACCATGACAGTGAGTTACAATGGAGAAACAGATGACTTGTGGCAACATAAAATTCTTCAATATTCCTCTGCCAAAGCTGATTGAGCTTCTTACCCTCCAGAGGCAGCAGCGTGTAGACAGGTCCTCCCAAAGTTGTCAGGGGTGTTTATGTCAAACCCAGCTGATAGTACATGCTCCTTACTCATGGATGAAACTATACTATACAGCTGCCCTGTAGGGTAATGAAAAAGAAAAAGCAGTTGTAAAGTCTACAATAAAGTATAGAAGATTAAATAATGACAACACAGACACACATTCATGGCACAAACCTGAGGAGAGTAACTTGCGACAACAGTCTGAAAACCCGTACAGCACAGCTAAGTGCAAGGGGAACATTCCATGGATCCCACGTCTAGAAATGCATAGAGACACAGAACATTAAAACCCAACTGTTTTAAATCATGAGGTAAATGCATTAATGCGTCTTAGTATTAAAGGCTGTGCTTTAGTGAGGTTTACCAAGCTCATGGCCCTATTATTCTCATCAGTAATACCACTAAAAGCTTCTGATACCTGGCCGTGTCTGCTCCATTGGTCATTAGAGTGCTGATCAGCAGTTCATGGCCGTACTTAGCAGCAACGTGGAGAGGAGTATTGCCATACTTATCCACACAATCAATTTCCCCACCTGATGAAAAATAGGGAAGAGGGAGTAAAACACAAAGTCATAAAGTGGAGATACAATTCTGCAGCAACATATTTTCACAGATCAGTTAGGCAGCACAGCCATTGTTACCATTTTGGATGAGGATCTGAGAGCGTGTGAAGCGTCCGTGAATGGCTGCCATGTGCAGGGGGCTCTTTCCTTCTTTGCTCTATCACAAGAATAGAATATGACAGAATATAAAAATCACTTTTTTTTTTTTTCCTCAATCTTCAGTGCAGGGGTTAGAATTTCAATAAAAAATGTTAGTCTGTTTAGTTGATGTCACACTATCCCTGAAACAGTCAGAATCAAAACACCACCATTTTGGCAGGAAGCCATTCTGTTCAAATCTGTTTCTATCACGGTACAGTATGGTACGGTTTAAAATGGTGAAGCCTTCACTCAGGCTTGTGTTTAAACGGAGAACAGTACCGTTACTTGGCAGACAAGGTGTGCGCTGTGCCCAAAGGCCGTGTCAGCGTGGTGTTGTACTGGTGTGCAAACAATGAACAACATCGAATGCGACACAAAAGACAACAACAGAGGACATCCAGCAGCTCCTTTTTCCACCGCTCAGTTTGTGGCTCTTAGTCTCAACAAGATATCAAGCTTTGTATGAGAATAGACTGTGGGCATTGAAGAAACACCAGTCACCACCCATACCATAACTCTAATACCCAAAGGGAAGGGTACCAAACCATAACGAACCATAACGAACTGAACTAGAGCTGAAACGATTACTAAATTAATCTTCTTATTATATTCTTAAATGTGAATATTTTCTTCAATTATTTGCTCTAGATAACAAAGTAATCATTAAAAGTGAATCATTTTGGTTTGTGGACAAAACAAGACATTTGAGGTTTTCTAATATTTTATGGACCAAACGATTAATTGAGAAAATAATCAACAGATTAATCAATTATGAAAATAATTCTCTCTCTCTCTCTCATAAATAACATGTCCCCAGAGACATCAGAGTTGGATCCCTACAGTAAAACACGCTTTAACAGAAGACAGAATGATTGGAACTCACAGGCAACGTATTCCACTTGTGCATTAATCACTTCTTATCAGGTACAGAATCCAGAGCTTCAGTATCTTGTTTGTTTAACATGCTTTTATTGCAACATCCAAGCATTCTCCACAATAAGGTGAGAGAAAGTATTTGTAAGTTGAAGATGTCGGAAAACTGCATGTCTAGAATTATAGCCACCATGGCTGTTTTCATTATAAGGATAATTTATATTCAGTCTGTCAAGTTCTGCGACACACCGTTTGATCCATGATAATTGATAATCAGAGTCACATGATGTCCACAGCCGTATAGTGACATATTTACAATAAAAAAAAAATATTTCAGCAAAACTGCCACTTTAGAGAATGAGTCTGTACCGACTCAATCCATCTCATTCTATGTGAAATGAAATGTGGCAAAATGCATGTTTTTCCCCATGTTTTTGTGGGGTACAAGCATTAAGATTCTTTATTTTTGTTTATTATATCTAAAAAAAAAAAACTTCAAATTAACAAAAAAAATTTAAAAAAAGTTTAAATCCGAGACAGTTTCATACCTGCTGGTTGACATCTGCCCCATTGTTGACCAGCAACTCCAGACAGAGGGCACCGTTGGTAGAGACGGCAGCCAGGTGCAGTGGGGTGTAGCCGCACTTGTTGGGCTGGTTAACATTAGCTCCATGGTTTACCAGCTCTGTAGCCACAGCCTCCTGCCCCATGTAGCAAGCCACATGCAGCGCAGTGTTTCCAAAGCCATTGGGCTCATCGATCTGATGGTCAACCAAAAAAGCAACACAAAATCAGACTGTGGAAATCATAGATGTATCCTTTTAGACACATTTCAGGTGACCATGATAAAAGGTTAGACATATATTCTGACATGTACAGACTAATTTACCCAATTAAAAAAAAATAATCAAAAAAATTTACTCACCTCCACACCCATCCTCAGTAGATACTTTACAATTTCGAGGTGACCACTTGCAGCAGCAGCATGGAGAGGTGTGTAGCCCTGCTTATCCTTGCAGCACTTGTCTGCACTGCGGGAGACTAGCAACTTCACAATCTCTACATGCCCTATGGGAAACAAAAATAGAAAGAAGACCACACTTACAGACAAGCCCATGATATTGCTCTTCATTTTTTTTGTTCAGTAAAACTGGCTCTGAACAAAAAAAAAACTTTTACTGCTGTTTGATAACGAGAGTGAGTGCTGTGCAAAACTTGCTTACCCAAGTAAGCAGCACAATGGATAGGCTGTCTCTCTTTCTTATCAATGGCACTGAGGTTGGCCCCCTTGTTCAGCAACAACTTAACCATCTGTGTGACAGACAAATGAAAACAAAAAATATGAAGGAACTGCTCTTGAATTGTCGTAACTTGGGGATAATGTCAAAATGCAAAGTAGCTCAAATCTCACCTCTTGAAACCCACTCTGAGCTGCATGGTGCAAAGCAGTTCTGCCTGTGCGATCTGCCATGTTCAGGTTGCTCAGCTGGGTTAGCAGGGTCTCTGCGCAGCGTGTGGCACGGTTGGCTGCAGCCACATGCAGTGGTGTCTGCCAAAACTTGTCTCGTGCATTTGCCTCTGCTCCGCGCCGCAGCAGCAGACCCACTGCTCTCTGGAGAGAAAGTGGAAATAACAAGCACTTACAGCACATATCATACCTGCAGCAGTTTGCTGTATTTCACACAGTAAAAACAATATGAACTGTTAAAAGGTACAGAGGTTTTTTTTCAGATTGTAGGAAATGTATTATTTTATTTTGCAGATATTGGTTTTTTTTTTAATTTAGGTCTTAAAGTCTGAGCAGCAAAAAACACCTCATGTGTCTGAAAGATCTGTGTGCTCAAACTTCAAATAGTATTTTGCTTCTTCCTTAACACAAAAATACATTGACATATTTTGACAGAACTGCCAAAAACACTACACTCCTTCCATTAAGCGACCACAGCAACTAGCTGGGTTTTTCTTATGCAACGGAGTTCTGCACCCAGACAAACATACTGTAGGTACGCCTACACTGTTTCCAAAACAATCCACGCCAATGTGTTGGTTATGTCTGGAGACAAATCAAATTTGAACACCTGAAATAATCAGAAAGTCTGCCTATAATGTGCGATTAGTGAAAAAATCCAATTGCCTAGCAGCTGAACAAGTGCACAAGTGCAGATAATTGGACTGAAATAATAACATTATATTGGTTTAATGCTTACTTCATTCCTGGAAGCAGCTGCTCTGTGCAATGGGCTCAACCATATGTGGTCTTTCGCGTTGACACTGGCACCTGGCAATCAAACAACAATTTTAAAGAGGTGACACATCATGGATGTTGCAACAGTGATGCTGCAGATGCTTCATTTTAAAGAGGAGAAAGTGTGCACCACACTCCTGTAACACCAACTTAATAACAACATATAGACACATTCAGGGTACCAGGTGTCTGTAATACATGTAATTCTTATTTTCTTATTTTATTTTTTTACCTGATTCAATGAGGAGGTCCATTATATGGACGTCCCCCACACAGGCAGCAGCATGAAGTGGCGTACGGCGCTCTTGGTCCTGGAGGAGAGAGCATGTAAGTCACGGGGGAATTATGACATTACAAGCTCTTGTTTAACAAGTATTCCGGGGCCTTTAAGCGACACCAACCCATTTAGCATGCAACTACATTCAATGAACTTTACACATACCAGTGCATTGACATCCTCCTTTTTGTGCAATAGTAGTTGAAGTTCTTCAGCATTACGTTTGAAGATGGCCTGGACCAGAGGAGGCTGCAACACACAAACACCACTTCGATAAACGTCACAGTAACGTTGCATAAACCTGCGTTGATCTGAACTGAACATCCCAATGCTATCCGCTTCCTATAAGCGGGTTACATCTCAGTTAAAGGCAGCGACTGTTCTGGAGAATTGCACGTATGACATCGCGATGTAATGGGGTGTTATTTAAAGCGTTCACTTTGGAATAACAAAGTGAAATTTTTGCTTCCTTCCAGCAAATACTCAGAGCCCCGCCTGTGGCCTACAGGCCGTTTTCCCATCAGCTAGCCAGACGGCTTCAGTTCATAGCTTTAGCAAGCTGCCTCTGCTACAGCGCTGGCCCGGACCCAGAGCGCGGCCTACTCCGGGGCTACGACAACGAATGCGCTAACATTGCACGCCTAGCCCCGCTACTGGCAGGGAAATATAGTATGAATATTGTTGTGTCCCCACTATTGAACATGCACCCTCAAAAGGCAGAACAATGAACTGAACAGTACAGCGAATTACACGTAGTAAGCTGCGCACAAGAGCAGGTATTTGCCAGCAAATAGACTGCGCCACAGCACAAACACGGAGCGCCGTCTTTCTCAGCGGTACCTGGTCTGCAATGTTGAGTACTCCCATCTCCCAAACTCAGCCAGGACGGAGCTCCTTCATGAGGATAAAACTGCGAGGTATATTGCGGTGCGCTACTGTGTACACTTTTCAGACTACACCCATAGCTGGCTGCAAACAGAAATGCGGTCTTGATCTGTCACTGTTGTTGTCTTTATCCAGTGTCTGGTCTGACGATACTGGCTACGACTGTGCTGGTCCGCCTACAGGCGTGGCGGCCTGCTCCTGGACTCTCTGAGGGAAATGGCGACGCCATGTGGTAGAAAATAGGACAGCAGCTGCCGCTACACTGCGGGAGAACAGGGGATGCAAGGTCGATTTGGGGTTTTGAGTTGAACTTGGTTAAAGCTAAACTAAATGTTTTTGGCATTTTCCTCCTTACTGGCCGACGAACTGGATTAGAGACAACATGTTCTGTTTAAATGTAGAGAAAATACGTTTTAGTCTATTATTGTTGATGTTGTTGCTATTATTGTGTTCCACAGTTTTTCACAGTGTTTTAGTTGTTTGTTTTGTTGTGGGTGTTTTTTGTTTATTTGATTTTTGAGGGTGTTTCCTTTTGTTTGTTTTTTCTTTCCTACAAGGAAACACAAATACCTTCACCTGTACAAACATTGCTATTTTACGTAATCACTGCTAACAAATTAAAAAAAAGACCTTTGAAAGAAGAATTGGGGTTTGAACAGCATTGAAGCCATATTAACAAAATCTGTTGTACGTATATGATTTGGTTTTATAATTTTGCAGTTATACTCACCTCTTAAGTGGGTATAATTTATCTCAGACTCCAACTCAAAAGAAATGTCATTATTCAGAAGGAAATTCTTGGGCAATAGATTGCTCCAAATTCCACCAAATAAAATAAATTATAACATCCATAAATATACAATGTGACTGCAAAATGATTGATAACAACACGGTTATAACAAAGTAATATTGCTTATTCATATTGCATAATATTTCAAACTGAATCGTTATTGAGAGTATTTTTGCACAAAATAATGATTGGAATGTCGCTCATTATATTGAAATTGTGATATTGCACATTTAAGTATTTATTTGTCCCTTTCCTTACATTTTATCCTGGTCTTGTACATCATTTCATTTTTTCCTCTTAATCCCAAATTCATTCATTTTTCATTCATTTTCCATCTGTTTTTTTTGATTAAAATTATTTATTAAATGGATTTACTTTATCTCCTGGACTTTTTCCACTCACTGTAGTGTATGTTGTGACTGCACCTTTACATGTATTTTCTTTCTTATTTTATTGTCCATCTTATTCTTCATACACTGAGTTGCAACATGATGCCGTTACAGGGACTACCCTGTATATGTATTGTTTCTGTATTTATATTATTCTGTGTTTTGTGAAAGTGTACTTTCAAAGCAATCAATATTTGTGGGTAAGTGTCTGTTCCGTTTATGTCCCTGCTTGTTTTTTGAGTGTCTGCTGAGTCAGAGAGAACAACCCCTGATGTCGAACCCCAGTTCTGATTGTGTTTGCTGCAAGATGTAGGTGAGGATGTAGCGATGGTAGATAAGTGCTTTGTGGAAGACCAAACTACTGCCAGTTTTGTATTAAGTACCTTAAAGAGATAATTGTATCTTACCAGAAAATGACTTTGGTAGAAGTTGAAGTCACTTTTTTTATAAAACTGTAGTGTAAAGTAGTTCATCAAGATTAGAAAAATTCTAAAATACAGACCATTACCAACTCTTCTTCTTCTGATTTTATTTGGTAGTAACAAGGAACAAAGATAGTTAGAGGAAATGTAGTGGAGTAAAAGTGCAAGTTGCTAGAAATATAAATAAAGTACGGATACGTGAATTTTGTGCTCAAGTACAGTAACAAAGTCTTTTTACTTTGTTAGATTACAACACTGACTATTGCAATTTATGTCCATTTATGTATATACATATATATTGTATATACAATATGTAATTTATGTATCATTTATTCATGTACTGTATGTATTGTGACATGCAACCTTGAGTCCACAAAATAAAAGGTCATTAACTGCAGTTAAACCTCCCACACAGTCGGAGGCAGCATTTCACCTTAGACTGTTCACGATAAACCGACCAAAGAGCAGAAGAATTGGACAGTTTGTCCCACCGGCGTTTTAGTTAGCCGCAGAAGGTCGTAGGCAGTTGGGCGACATTTGACATTACTCCACTCCAAAACCAGTCTCAATAATTGTACGTGGCTGTCATTTTATGACACCAAACGAGGAGTGATGTGAGTATTGTTGGATAGATAGAAGGACGCGGCTTGACGTCGCGTTTGCTGTCAACAAGCTAACGCTGTGCTAGCTAATGTTCGCTAACGCTAGCGGTGAATATTAGTTAATTGTGTAAGCGGCGGGAGACGCAGTTAGACAACGAAGTTCGTCGAATAAGTTTCTCTCATAAACGAAAATAAACGCTACGTGTGGTTGTATCACACTGGACTGAAGCAGTAGGTTTGGGCCAGAAGCTTACAACGCACCGCCCCGGTCTCGGGGTGAGTCTCTCAAACTCAGGATCCCTCTTCCTTGAACGGAGCGGCTGGTTTCATGGCAGCCGCGGCCAGTGCCCGGCGTTTACCCATGGGTGTGCGGACGTTCAGTGACTTTCTCCATATCGCCACTGTGGGATCACCTCGCTCCTGTCGCACAGCTGTGTCAAGAGAATGCCTGCGGCAAAATATCAGGTGGGCCGGATACTAATATGGTGACACACCGCTAGTCCTGCAACACAAAGTCGACAAAAATGTTGTTTAAACCTGCGAGTCCAGCCACGTCTAAACCTCTAAATTGATTAGACCCTGACAATGAATGATCGATATCACTCAGTATTGTTGAGGCAGTGCTGGAGGACTAATGATCTTCTTCTTTGTGTTAAATTTAATCGATTAAATTAACAAAAATGACATTATATTCCACGTTGAAATGGTTAAAGTATCCAAACAAATGAGTGGAGGAGGTTACAAATAAGCACTGTTGGAACATTAGACAACATGCATATTTCATGTGGTACAACGGAAAGAAAAGGCCAAACTGCTGATGGTAGAGCGTAATTACGTTATTTTAAACTACGTAAAACGAAAAAGACTTCCCCATACAATGGATTTATGGTGGTGTTGTCCTTCACTGGTCTCAGCAAATAATAATGTTTTTCTGTTAACATCATGCAGCCAGAAGATGGAACACATTTGCCCAGACTGTTATTATTGGAAAACACATGTAAATGGGTTAAAAACACTACATTGTTCTTTGTTTTTCACATGAAAGGCCAAACTCTCATGAAAGCACAAGCAAACAACACAGACCTTCTGTCCACATCCAGCATATTATACATACCTGTTGAGTTTAGGAGCTGGGAACAGGAATGTTTTGGTCCTATTTTTGTTTTGCACTGTGGCTGTGTTCAGCTGAACTCTTTCCAGAATGTGGCTTACGGTATATTTTCTCTGACCTTTTAGACATTTGTCGTCATGTGGCATTTTGATGACAAGATCTCCCAGAGCACTTTGCCTTCAAGACCTGGACACAATGACAGCTGTTCCCCAAAGCAGAAACTTCATCAGCCTCACCAACAAAAGGAAGGAATACTCAGAGCGTAGGATACTTGGGTAATAATCCTGTTTGATTACAACTGTATCTCTAATTGTTTTCTATATTTTTATTCTATAACTTTAAAATGCTTGCTGTCCTAGGTTTTCTATGCAGGAAATGTATGATGTAGTGGCCAATGTTGATGAGTACAAGACCTTTGTGCCTTGGTGTACAAAGTCTCAGACCATCATGAAAAGAGCAGGCCACTCCAAAGCTCAACTCGAAGTGGGATTCCCTCCAGTGGTGGAGAGATACACATCTATGATCACTAGTGTCCGGCCTCATCTAGTCAAGGTAAGCATGGTTTGAGTTTGACAGTCCTGTTAATGACAATGTATGTCTGATTTTTCTGATGGATGTTTGATATTGCTGAATAACATTTTTTAATGTTGGCAATCACCTAAAAGCAAAGCCTACTGAGACACAAGTCCAGAGTTTAGTTGAAGCAAATTACATTTTTGATGTCACTTTAACACCCATTTCTGATTACAAAGTTTCTCTTTTTGGATGATTTTAGGCTGTGTGTACAGATGGAAAGCTGTTCAATCACTTGGAAACAATATGGCGCTTTAGTCCTGGCATTCCCGGTTACCCTCGCACCTGCACCGTAGACTTTTCTGTAAGTAGCCTGCAGTTTGTTTCCTACATTTGAAAATGTGTGTCAGACCATTGGCTGTTACTGACACTTGACAATAGTTTGTTGTTTAAGGTAAATGTTTGTCTGTTTTTTTTTAGTTACACAAAGCTAACTGTCATTTTGTAACTTGCAATGACATAATTCCCACTTTTTTTTTTTTTTATCTTCCACAGATATCCTTTGAGTTCCGATCACTGCTGCACTCCCAGTTAGCCACCATGTTCTTCGACGAGGTCGTAAAGCAGAATGTTGTTGCGTTTGAGAGGAGAGCTTGTAAGATCTACGGCCCAGAGACTCGCATCCCACGGGAGCTAATGTTTCATGAGGTGCATCAGACGTGATCTCAGCAGCTGTATTGTTTCCATCTGGCCTTAAACTATACCAACATTCATACTCTTGATCCACACAAACCTGCATGATGCTGCATAATCGCCCCACCACCCGACTTCAAGCCTCTGCCGCCACATAGACGTCTGCGAGGCTCCTGAAGATGTTAGACGTCCCATTGTTTGATCTCATTATGTTGGAATATTAATAATTCTTGTTATTGCACCCTCAACAATATTTTGCTTATCTCCCTCCTCCTTGTGTTTAGTCTGTCCTCTTTCTTTCTACCTCTACTGAAGGGTTCTTTGTTTAGCAGAAGGAACCCATGATTGCTTTTGCACCATGGCAGCACTCTAGTAATGTAAACAAGGCAGTTATTTAATTATGGCAACACCATGTCACCAATGCTTGAGAAACAAACCATGTTTTAAATTAACAGCAAAGTGACACTGAACAAAACCAACTTTTATTTACTTTTTAATGAAAGGCACAGAGGCCATTTGATCCAGGCACCAGCTCTTGTCTTGCCGTCAGCACACTGAAACTTTATCACAATTAAGTGTGTCCAGTTTTTTAGTTCAATTCAGCACTTTAATCAGCTGTTATACCGTTTTAGAATAACATTGCTTATACCACTTGTTTTTTAATTCAAGAGGAAGTTTTAATACATTATTTGACGCAGTAGTGAACCTGGTGCAAAAACAATATTTGGTTTAATATTTTCTTATTTTCAGTGGTTATGTGCAAATGTGTATTATTTTATTGGATCCAGATTAAATGTGTCATATTTGGGATGTGGAGTGTTGTCACTGATTGCTGTGACAATATCACTGAAGTGCAACATGCTGCGAAGGGAAGATATTTAATTTATGCATGAGTTATCGGCTGTGGCCTCATTTAAACTTGAGTTTTGGGAGATGTAGCTTTATCCCAGCTGTTGTGCTGCCATAGTTTTATCTTTGGTCATGGAGAATTTCTCTGCCAATCTTAATAATGCCTTATTTTACAGCCCAGCATGAGTAGAAACCAAGTGAATAAAAAAAGAAAATACGTAGAGGTGGGTAAACTTTGCACGAATAGAACCTGAATTATTCCGCAGAGAAGCTGGAGACTTCAGTGAAATACCGTGATAATAAAATATAATGTATAAAAAAAAAATAATATGACAGGTCATGAGTTAAATGCACTTCACATTTGCTAATAACAGTTTGAGCTTCCAGGTTATTAGGAGTATTGTTTGTTAACAGTATGATCATATTAAATACCAATTTAAGTGAAGTAATCTGATTAGGACACAGTTACAATTATCAAATTGCTCAGAAAGCATTAGTTATGAATAACAAACATTTCTTTCTGTTTTGTGGTCTAACGTCTGACAGTCACCAGCAGGATGTTCCTCCCGTCATGTACAATTTCAGTAGGAAATACATTATTTCGTTATTGGGCTGTAGAATAAAAGATTTGTAGGTTTCATGCTTAATTTTTTTGAGAGGTTCAACTTTTGGTTTTCTATTCTTTATGATGCATGTATAGACATGCTCCTGCTGTTAGTGTGTTTCATTGTCGGATTATGAATACATATTGAGTTAAGATGATTGTATTTGCCATATTTATAGGTAACAGTTCAGGTCAGGTGGAGGTCGTCCACTGTGTGACCTTACTCATTTAATGCACTTCATTTCGTCCACATGCTCCAAAGTCTTGTGCTCCATCAGGACCCAACTGTGGTTCACTACTTTCAAATTTGATCACACCATTTGCTCTGTTAATAAGGTGATTTAGAAATAAAGACATTTAATCAGGTGTGCATGAAGTGTTCAATCCAAGTGGGGCTGTGAATCACTGTTACTTAAATATATAGTTGTACCTGTTAAGATATTTTAAATGCCATTTCAAGTGTTATATTTTTAAAAGGTCAAACAAAAAAGGATCTATTTGATGAATGAAATCATATTGTCATGCTATCCAGTGATCAGGGTTCAAGTTGCATCCTGCATTTCCACCCTGACTGTTGATTTTACTTTTTTTTTTTTGCCTATGGGTGTTTTGATTGTGCTGCACAGACTATTCCATGCAAAGTTGTATTACTGTAGGTGCCAACACAGGATAGTGAGTACAGATCAAACTGTTGAACCTTAGTTTCAGTGTATTTCCACACAAATAGCCCTAGATTGAATAGTTGTGTTCCAGTACGCACACAAAGACTTTGACAGAAAGAAAATATTGCCATGATTTTGCGGTCATATCAAATTTTATTTTGCAAGCTAAAATGTATCTTTGTAAATACTGTGGGTGTATTTTAAAATCTTTATTTAAATAAAAAAAACCCTAGGTATAACTTATTTTTGTGTGTGCAAATTTGAAGATTTTTGCAAATTACTTTGTGTTCATGCTCACTGCCCAGGTACTGACTTGCAATTATCTTTTCTGAATTGTCGTATTATAATACAGTTAGGCTAAGCTTACCAAGAGTGTTTTTAAGCCATGTTCAAGTCTGGCCTTGTTGCTGCAAGCGCAAATGGGCAGAGGGCACAGAGATAAGACGACGTACATGGCTCTCCAAAAGGAGATGGACTGGAAAGAAACCAGAGTGGGGTCATGGTATGTGGGCCAGTTATTAATAACGGTCACATTGGAGAGGTGGGTATGCTCTTCTGCAATGCTCCTGTCAAACACATTTATTACGCACTTGTCAGGCTTCACCAGAATAATGTGGCTCGTGAAAAAAGTAAGTGGAGGAGCATAAATTCAAACAAACCCTGCTACAGTAGTCCAGAGAGGACAGTGTCATCCTATTACATTTCTCTGTGTGGAATTCAATTTCTAGTTTCCAAGACTCAACCATTCAATGATCCAAAACAAAAAAAAGGTTTCTTCTATGTTGCATGGGACAGGAGTTATTCTAAAAGCTTGACATCAATCAGAAGAGTGAACATGTCACCGACCCAACTTGAAATAGTAAAACTATTTAGGTCTATGTTTTTTTTTTTTTATATCACAGAACAGAAACCTTGCAATTGTAACAGTCATTGTAAGAAAAGCACAGGTGTTACTGATATCAGTGTTGGTCGTGCTAAACTGACTGCAGCCATCATTAGTTTAATTATCTCCTGAGACCTACCAAAACGACCCCAGTGGTTTGATCTGCATTGTGGTACAAATACAAAACATTTAAGACTGAACAGATGTTAATAAAAACCTTTATTTTCCTTTTTTTTTTTAGGTTTTTCCAATATTTGCTCTTCAAACTTTTCTCTCCATTTGACCCACCCAGCCCCATTCCCACATAGTGTTTATTTTCATGAATCCATCCGCAAACGAATTCTACCAGTTATCATGGACAACCTTGACGCTCCTCTATGATCAAAATAACTTAATCTCTCCACCAAATGGCCACATGGAAGAAACACTACGATCACGAACACACAGATCACACGTGACAAAGTCAGAAGAAAGATGAAAGCAGAGCAGAGAGCTCGAACTACCGACTAACACAGCAAGAGTAGGTGCAAGATGCAACAACTTGACCTATACAAAAAAATGGAGTGCTGACAAACCCAGGGCTTAAGAGCAAGCTTGAAACATTTAAGTGAAAAACCTGAAAAAAACAGCACCGACTAAGCCCACAGAACTACGCATTAAAATTATATGTATACAATGCAGCCGCAGCTTCTTTTTGTTCGTTGTCAAAAATTTCAGTGACCAGTGAGACTGAACACTACAGTGAGGCGGGGCACGACTACACTGGCTAAACTATGGTAATCATTGTGGCTATTATCAGCATGTGATCGAGCTCATACATTCAAGCTATACATAGATTTATACATATATTTATGTACACAAGTATAAATAAAACCACAAAATGAGAACCCAAAGATTATAGATTTTTACATATTCAAGACCAAAACAAATCGGGCACAATCAACCAGGGGGGTGTCTACCTCTATAAATAAGGGAAACCAATCAAGCAAGTGCTCATTTTGGAGTATTCGATGTTTAAAGCGCTCTCCTGTGGGGATAAAGTAACAAACACACACTCAGCTAAGACAGGACTTTACCAGAGACCCCATACCACCCCTCCCATGTATTCAAGCTTGCTCTTAAGGATTTATTACAGGCTGCCAATTACAACACCCTTTGCTCAGAACTCTATTATGACCATGATTACTGTACATTATTGTCATCTCTACCAATAGAGCAGAAACAAAACAGGAAAGCATTATTTAAGAAAATAGACAACACAGTTATTTTGATCATAGAGGTAATGTAGGTTAATATTAAATAAAAAACAAATGTAGGGAGACTTAAGATTTAAATGGGCAATATCCTTAACTGATTTGCATGCTTTTTAATGTTCCACTGGCGAGTGATAAGTTCATGGCTCCGTTAACTTGCACATACAATTCAACTCTTATGAGACTACAAAAAAAAAGAATGAAGTCAGCAACTCTTGTGGTATTTCTGCTAGACAAAATGGACATCATTGACCTTGGTCTCAAGAGCTCTTCACCTGAAGAAGTCCACCAGGAAAATGTGGCATCTTCAGGAGAGGAAACTCTTCTTAGAGCCAGATGAAGAGGAGGGTGGCTGCTGAATTC